>NW_027314700.1:0-9151 GCF_040954645.1 Diabrotica undecimpunctata | reverse complement strand
CGCGCTATCTCAGAGTAGTTGACATATGGATTGGAGACATGGACCATTTCCAAGGCAGATGAAAACCTCCTGCTTATATTTGAATGTAGGATCCTGAGAAGAATATTCGGTGGCATCTGTGAAAATGGTGTTTGGAGAACAAGGTACAACTACGAGATATATCACAGATATAAACATATATTTGGTGGTAAAGACGTAGTATCTTTTAATAAAAATAGGAAGACTAAGATGGGCAGGACATCTGGCAAGATCACAGCAGAACAACCCTCCTAGAAGAATCCTTATGTCACAAACTGTGGGAAGTAGAAGTAGGGGCAGGCGAACCTCAGATGGAGGGATGGTGGAAATGAGGATGGTAGAAAAATAGGCGCAGTAAACTGGCAACATTTGGCAATGGATAGAACTAACTGGCGTAATAGACTTGGGAAGGTCGAGGCTCTTTTATAGGGCTGTAGCACCAATGATGATGATGAATGTCATTTATAAAGATAAGGAAAAGTAGAGGATAAAATACCGAAACTTGTGGTACTTTACATAAAATGATTTTGTGACTAGAGCCAGTATCATTTGCTCTAACTAGGTGTTTTCTATTCCTCAACTAAGATTGGAACCAATTTAAAGAAATACCTCGAATTCCGTAGAAATTCAGTTTTTTATCAAAATGTCTGATTTTCACAATCAAAAGCTTTGGCATAGTCACAAAAAACAGTGGCAGTGTAAAGATTATTGTCTAGTGCTTGATAGACCTCATGTAGTACAGAAAACATAGCATTACTGGTAAATTTATTAGATGAAAACGAACTGGCTTTGTGATAAATATTGTTTTCAACGAGACAGGACATAAGTCAGGCTTTTATAAGTCTCTCATAAATTTTGGATAGGACCGGTAGTAAGGTAATAGGTCTATAGTTGCAGACATTCGATTTTTCACCACCCCTAAAGAGGAAACATATTGGCTATTTTTAGGCACTCTAGAAATCACCTTCTTCCAAGGAATCATTAATTAGTAAAACCAGGACTTCCAATATACATTTTTTTTTTAGATTTAAGAAATTTTTATGGATAGTACATAGTACTACAGGAAGATTTGCTTTGGATACTACTGATTGTTTGGATCAGTTCAGATTTATCAACTGGTTTTATAAAAAAATGAATTCAATACCTTTTTTTGAATTGGGAGATAGGAAATAGAACCTTGTTATGGCAAAATAAATCATATTCTATTTTTACTCATACTAACGAAGTATTCATTTAGATTTTCACGGTTTGGAAGAGAAAACGCTGTGTTAGTTTTATTTCTAAGATTGTTGATTATGGACCAAGTTTCTTTTGCAACATTTTTAGACCTTCCCAGACGATTTTGATAGTACATTTTTTTAGCTGTTTTGATAAGTTTTCTTCGTATTCCTCTTTACTTGGAGATTTATTTAGTGACAAATACGTTGGCAGCAAATTTCTTAATGTACAGTAGTGAACGCATATTCTTGGCTGATATGCGGATACCTTTGGTAGTCCAGGGTTTGTGATGTTTTGTCTTAATTTAAATTAAAAGAAATGCCTTAAAATACCGACAAGTATATCCAAAAAATCACTAAAATTATAGTCCACTCCACAGAGGGAAAGTGCCACCCAGAAGTCAAGCACAAATTTTGGAATTTAAGAAGTTCTGAGAGGAAAAAATCCTAGGTAAACACTGGTTTTCGAGGATTAGATTATCTTCCAATGGCCTGTAATTATTTGTTGTTTTTACGTAAACTAAATACTATTTCAACACCACATAACAGTAACAACATCAAATAATTTCAAAACAAAAACAAGTAACAAAAAAAATTACCGCGTAGATTTTATCCAAAAGTTATTCAGCTTAGAATTCGTAAAAACAATTATTAAATTCAAATAGAGACGAAATAAATTAGGATGAATTTGAATATTTGCGTAAGAACCTACTAAAGCTTAGGCATCACTTTCTCATTAGTCCCAGGATGAATATTTCTTTATTGAAAGAAAGATAAATTGTCCTACTTTAGCATGAAAAAGCAGTATCGACTTTCTTCTAAGCGTAACGATCTTTTGATGACACAAGTATTCTGAGAAAAATAATATTTTCGATATCGTATGTTATAAAATGATGTCTCATAGGAAATTACTTTTATAGCATGATACATTCAGAAGCTTGTACTGTGAAGTTTTTTTAGTAGTAGTATAATATTTTGTGTAACTTCTTAAAAATTATATTAAATAAAGTTATAATACTATAGTACATAATACACTAAAACTGTAATAATTAAACTAAATTACATATTAGAAAAAAATCCCTGGCGTACTTATGTTTGGATTCAGATATCTACAAATAAAAATAAAAGTTAAGCTTCCATTATCGTAAAATAAAGAAATATTAAAGTATTAGCGACTGTGCTTGTAAAAAATTACGTTGTGAGAGGTTTTTAAGAAGCTTATACTTATAACGAATGAAACGAATATAGCTTACCGTTTTAGCTTCGTAAAAAACTGCGAAAGATGATAAAGAATGGAACTCATAACGCCAGAATTAGAGAAAACATTAAAAAATGTAAAACAATGCTCTAAGTTTCACTTTAAAGAGGAAATAAGTACACTGAGAAATAGAAAACAATTTGACAAAAGATATGAACTACTAAATTAATTAAAGTAGACACGTAAAAAAGACACAGTCAATTAATTAATTTCACTCCGGTATCTAAGAGGGAAATATTGATCATAAGTACACAATTCTTCTTCAGAATATATATAATAGCGCAACAGTCCCAGTGAGAATCTACTATGGCTACACAAGCACATTTCAATGGAAAAATGTATTAGACAAGGAGACACTATATCTCCTAAACTATTTATCGCTTTATTACAGAGTTCTATGAAAAACAGTAATTGGGAAAATATTGGAGTCAACGTAAATGAGGAGTTTCTAAAACTATAAACTATAGGCTTGCAGACGACAATGCAGACATAGTAGATCATGCCTTACAACTTCTTTAAGATCTTCAGCATCTAAATTACCTCAAGGACCCAACTAAAGTTAATCGTAGTTCCTATTTTGGACTCAAAATTCGAGCGTTCGTAACCTTTCCGCCATTTATCTTCTTTTCTCTCTCTATATATCCTTCAATAAATCTTCTATAAATAATATTAGGAATATTGATTTTAAATTCTGACAATTTCAAGATATTTCTTGGATATGTTTTTCTAGGTACCTACCAGGCAGGAATAAATAATGCTGTATTCTTGATAAGAACTTTATATGGAGATAATAGAAAAGAGTCCTTACAAGGAGAATCCGATTTCTATAATGAATTTTATATTAGAACCAGATATGCAACATAACTTTTTATGTACGGAAGAGAAGGTTTAGGTACTATTTCATCCAGTAGAAGTGGCTGTAAGGTTAAAAAAATTCAAAAGTTCTAATCTACAGCAACATTCTACGAGTATAACCTGGCGAGAGATCAAAATTAAGACACTTTTGAAGATAAATTGCTAAATGAAGACATTACTAAACTTATTGAAATTGAAGATGTTTGAGCTAACCTTATATAATATTTTAGTGTTATGGAAAAACCTCAGAAAAATCATTTAACATATATTATTTTTTTATTCGTTGTTAACTTTTTCTTTACGTAATTTAATTTATTCGTGTCACTACAAATTGTATAATCAAAAGAGATATCAAAATATTAGTGTGATTTCTTTGACAATTTATTAAATATTGGTGTGTTCTGAAATAATTTTTACATTTCCAGATAAGTAACCGCAACAGAATTTGACGTGAGAAGACAGGTCAATTTTATTTTACAAATAAATGTCTATCTGTCAGATAGGACAATATTTATCTGGAGGTGAAAAGAGCGGCCCTTTCATGCAAGAAGTTTATTATTTTAAAAATTAAATTTTTAATTTTTTTGAAAATTTTGTTGATCGGTAAAAAATATAATACAAAACTCGAGATTTCCCAACAAATAAATTACCAAACTAGAATTACGCAAACTAGAAATGCGAAAATTATCGCGGCATAACCCTCTTGTGCACGGCGTACAAAATTTTTACTTACATACTAAACGTTTCCGACAAGGAAGATCTACAACTGACCAACTATTCACAGTGAAATAAATCTTAAACAAATCGTGGGAATACGACATTGACGTCCACAACATATTCATAGATTTCAAACAAGCCTACGACTCAATTAATAGGAACAAGTTATATCAAATATTGCAGAGCTTTAATATCCCCCAAAAATACATCCGACTGGTAAAAACAACAATGGATTCGTCAATAGCAACTGTCAAACTTTACGATAGTCCAGGGATTAAAGCAAGGAGACGGGCTGGCACCGACACTATTCAACCTGACCTTGGAATATGTGATAAGACAGCTGAATATAGGAAGAGGTAATCTCCTTACAAATAAATCAATACAGATTGCCGCCTATGCCGATGATATCAGCATCATGTCTCGCAGAACAGAAGAGGCGGCAGAAATATATTCACAAGTAAAATCAATGGCAAAAGAGACCGGACTAGAAATAAATATTCATAAGACAAAAAATCTAACACGGGCAAGAGCTAGGGGAAACAGGACGCACAGTTGAATTAGAGGAAGATATTGAAACGGTAGAAAGTTTCACATATTTAGGAGTTACATTAAACACGGATGAAATAGAAGAACCAGAAATCCAAAGAAGAATAGTAAAGGGAAACAAAGCTTATTTTTCACTCGATCATGTGCCTGGCTCCAAAAACACACACTGGAGATCGATAATCAGGGTCTTCAAAACTATAATCAGACCAATAGTATGTTATGGATGCGAGACTCTGAGATAGCGCGAGAGACAAAAAGAAAACTGGAAGTCTTCGAAAGAAAAGTCCTAAGAAACATATTTGGACCTATTAACGAAAACGGAATATGGAGATCCAGGTATAACTATGAACTGTACCAACTGGTCAAAGAGACTCCAATCTCAGAATTCGTTAAACTTCAGAGACTTCGCTGGGCTGGTCATGTAGTAAGAATGGAGACAGAAAGATTGCCGAAAAGAGCCCTTGATAGTAAAATGCAGGGCGCAAGACCAAAAGGAAGGCCACGGAAAAGATGGAAGGATGAAGTGGCAGCGGAAGCGCAAAATTTGCTAGACGTGAGAACCTGGAGAAGATCGGCGCGGGACCGACAAGATTGAAGGCATAGTTTGCAGGAGCCAAGGCCCGATTTGGGCTGTAGCGCCATTGGAGAGAGAGAGAATTACGCTGGTTTTTGTACGTAGCTCGATTTTATAAGACGATTTTATGCAAAAAGTTCAGCGGCTCACAAGTGACTTATTTGTTATGATAATTGGACAACAGATTAATGATATAGCGTTACAGGTACGAAATTTGTAATTCTACAAAAAAAGTCTATAGATCTTAGCATATTGTAAATTTGAATAAATCTCTTGGTCAATGGTCTTCTCACTCGTTACAATCCTTCATGTATCATACAGCCTTAATTTATCACGTCCATTGCTAGACATAGGTCTCCCTTAAACTTCTCCATCCTTTACAATTTTGTTCTCTTCGTTGTAAAGTTTTGGTGATACATAAATTCTTCATGTATCTCTGATTCTAGATCTATAAAGTGGTTTATGCAGGCAATAGTCGTCAGTCGTAAACAGTTTTTAAATATAATTTTAAGTGTCGTCAGTCGTAAAGACATTCACGAACAAATCAACAAATATTTTAAACTGCTGCCATTACAGATTTCTTGTTAAAATCAAAATTATATGAATTAATTTGTTATTTGACAAACTTATATGTCCCAATTTATCTACCAAAATTATGGATGTAAAAGTTTTACCTTTTTATAAGACAAATTCGATGTTTTATACAATAGTGAAAATTCCTACGCAACTAACTACAGTCAAAATCGTTTATAACGAACTTCAGGGGACTGGTGGTTTTTGTACGTTGTAGCCAGTGTTCTCTGTAAGCGGTTCTATCGGTTATAATGAACAGGTTGCTATAAACGATATTCCACTGGTAGGAACAGTTAGTTCGTTGTACCTAGGTTTATGACGCAAAAATATGTTACTTTATCTATACTTATAATATGATATAATAACATATTATACATAAAATTTAACATATGTGTTTATTGTACTTACGTAAATCTAAATATGTACATACATATACGTATAATATGTATTAAAATAAGTATAAGTAGTCAATAAAGTATACTCATAATATAAGGACTTCTCAAAATCTTTGTATTATAAAAATGTAGGCATACATATACTGTTAATTTTTAAAAAGACAAAGAAAAATACATACATAATTTATGTATTACAAAATATGTAAATACGACATTTTACCTGAATATTTAATAAAAAAAGTCTGTAATTTTTGTTTGTCGCCTTCCTTGAACTTCTGAAAAAAACATTTTTTCTATTGATGTGGAAACAATCGATAATGATTCTTTCACACTCTGGGAAGTTTCAGCAGTCTAAACAAATGCTCTTATGGTGGAACAAGCAGCATACGCTTCAGCAACAGTGGGGATTTTGCCGAAATCTTCCAATTCTTCATCAGCCTCATCAGTACTTTGTCACTAGTTTGGTGACTCAGTACGGTGTCAATATCTGACAGTCCTTCGCTCGTACTTATTTCGTCATCCACTCGTACATAGTCATCTGCAGAGCAGTCAGAACTAAGAAGGAAAACGGCATCCTGCAAACGATTCCTGATGGTTGTAAGTCGTTAGTTAGGCCGGAAAAACGAAAACAGTTGATGATCTTTTCCTTCCGCACAGATTCCCATGCCTTTGATATCATTAGTATAGCGTCAAGAATACTGACTTTCGTATCGTCGTATTTTCTCTCTTTTCGATGATTTTGTACACCAATTCTTTCCGAAAACATGCTTTAAGACTTCTTATAACTCTATGGTCCATGGACTGCAGTACGGATGTACAATTTGGAGGCAGAAAAACGAGTTTAATTTGTTTTAACTTGCCAACTAGGGGGGGGGGGAAGGACGGACAGTTGTCGACAATTAAAATTATGTGTTTCTTTTGTTGTAAAAGTTCACTGTCCTATTTTATTAAAGTCTTTTCAAAAATAGCCGACGTCATCTAGGCTTTCTTATTGAAATCGTAATCAACAGGGAGATTTTTCACGTTTTTAAAACAGCGCGGCATTTTACTGTTTCCTATTACCAAAAGCTTCGTTTTTATGAAACCGGACATGTTGGCTGCAACACTCTGAGATAGCGCGTTTTTGAGAGTTTACCACCGGAACATTTCTGCCCTTTAAACTTAAACGTGTAATCAGGTGTCAGTCTAAAAAATAACCCCATCTCGTCAGCATTAAAAATTTCATCATTGCTATTGCCGGACCTGAGTGTAAGCCACACATTTTCAACCCAGTCATGTGTAATTGATCTGTCAACAACTGCTGACTCACCTAAAATATTTCCATTGACAATGTTTTGGCGAGCTCGGAAACGTTGAATCCAGGAAGCATTACACTTAAAATCCTTCTTCAAAATCACAGCGAAAACGTCAGCCTTTACCTGAAGCATCGGCCCACTGTAGCAGCAATGAATTGTTTCGGTCAGCAGTTTCGAAAATACGTATAGCCCTGATGATCGCCAACCTTCGGAACGAAGATGGCACTTGAAGAAGAAGAAGAAGAAGATCGGCCCACTCACGGGTACATTGTTTACGCGTTGTTGTTTGAACCAATCGAGCAGAACACTTTCAATGTCACTGTTATTTGATGACCGAACGCGTTTTCCTTTTTCACATTTATTAAATTGCATAATAATTTTCTCTCGCCGTTTCATCATTCCAGCAATTGTTGAGCGTGACGTTTTAAATTCCCGGGCAATCGAACTCACGGAATCATCGGAATCGACTCTGCAAATTATTCCAAACTGTTCCTCAATAGTAAATTGTTTCCGTGACATGATATCTATGAAGTCTAGACACAACTGAATTTAAATTCAGAAACTCTTGGCTTGGGCCAAATGGTGTAATATAAACAAAATTTTGTAATACAATGGACCCGTCTTGGGAGGTCTAAATGTCTAAAGGACAAGTAATCAAGTGTAGATGCCTGCCCGGATGTACTATAACCATAAATTATAAAATCCTTACTTCTCATTTCCTGGTATGTACTAAATATCGGTAATACCTGTGAGAAATACAACACTACAATGTCCATTTTCATAACTTTATAGGATAGCACTTTTAAACTTATTTATTAAGATGTGGAAACAATATTATATTGAACATTGTATCTACTGTCATTTTATATATACTACTATACTACTATATTTATTATTTATTTATAATACAGTGTGTAAAAATGTCATAATTGAAAAAAAAATGGATGTTGTATCATCTGAGGTACAGATATGTACTTGAAATTGTACGCTGTAATCAATATTTTAACTGCTAGTGTTCCAAGAAATACGTTTGCTCTAACCGATTTGTTCATTATAAGCAATATAAATGCGTTTTTGTGTCATTTTATGGGATCTACTATTTTGTTTGTTATATCCGATTGTACGTTATAGCCGGTGTCGTTGTAAACGATTTTGACTGTACTTTAACACGCTCTAACTTTAAATAACGTTAACACGCTCGTTAAAAAAATATCTTGCTATATAAAAATTTCATAAATGTCTTTATGACTCAATTTAGATTTAAATAGTAGATTCTAATATTATTTTCCGTCAACAGAATGGAACAAATTCAATATCCTATCCCTTGAGGCTATAAAATAATTAAATTAGTATTAAAATCAAGGAAGACATTGGAGATAAAATCCATAACAGATACCAGGTTTCAATTCAAGATTCATTACGAACCATAATAAAGCTCGTAATTGAGTTATCTTAAATTTCTTTACTAACCAACTGATTTTGAAGAGCACCCATTTTCAATATTGTAAAATGAACGTTGTAACTCTGAGATAGCGCGTTATATTAGAAAGAATACAAAAGAGATCATGTTTATAATTATATCTCTATAATTACGAAAATTTTTATACGATCATTTTTTATAATATGCCAAATTTTTATTCATGTTTTCGTCATTCAAATTAATTTTATTTAAATCTTGAATATTTTACCTGTGTGAGTCCATT
>NW_027314699.1:0-9487 GCF_040954645.1 Diabrotica undecimpunctata | reverse complement strand
ACGCGCTATCTCAGAGTCACACCAGTGTAGTTATTAGCCTTTCTGGTCTCGAATTTTCGAACTTGTTACGTGTTAAGACTACATACTACATACTCTTCCAGTTTTCTGGAAGCTTAGTTTCAGAATTAGCGTAGTTTCCCAAAACTTCAGAGGTGAGTGAGTTTTATTTCCCACTCATCCAGTTAACTCCACTCCATCAGTCAAGATGGTTATCTGTGCACCTTGTACCTAGCTTTGTTATATATATGATGACCTGCAGTTTATAGTTTGAGTAATTCCTATTTAATCAAGCGTGTAATTTCAGCCTCGGCCTTTGTTACAGGATACAGCCATATCAAAAGTAAGTACTCTTAATGGCAAGATATAGTTTGCGTTCTCCATGAGGGGCATTTTTGCCAGTGGGTACATATGTACCTCGAACAATAATTCCTGTATCTGAGTATTCAGACAATTCAGAGTTCCAACATCGAAAAGATTATAAAACCCATCTTCGTCCGTCTAAAGATTTGGTCTACTGGTAAGGATCGATCCCACCGTAAACCGATAATCTCAACGGAAATAAGGGCTCGTTCGACACTCATAGCGAACTACGATTGTCTAGTAAAGTCACATTATTTTGAGACTTTCGACTCTCGGGACTCCAAGAGATATCGTTGCCACCTTTGGCTAGAAAGGATACGGCCTAAGAGGTGTTCAGGCATAATCCCACGAATTATAGCTTCGCATCGTTACCCGTTCAAGTAAGTGCGGCAATCAAATGTCCGAACCTGCGGTTCCGCTCGTACTGAGCAGGATGACTATCGCAACGACGAGTCATCAGTAGGGTAAAACTAACCTGTCTCACAACGGTCTAATCTCAGCTCACGGTCCCTGTCCATGGGTGAGCAATTAAACGTTTAGCGAATTCTGCTTCGCAATGATAGGAAGAGCCGATATCGAAGGATCAAAAAGCGACGTAACTTTTCTGACACCTCTTGCTGAAAACTCGTGTAAAGAGAAATATAATTTGAGAAATAAACCAAAATAAATTCTCGACATAGGAGTTTTAACATTGCCAAATATTGGGTCAGATTAGATCAAAAGCTAGTACTGGGCAAATTTTTATTAAAAATACCATTGATCAAGAAAATCACCAAAATATTCTGAAAAACTAAACCATAGACTCCATAAAGTCTCTATATAGAATATAAAGAATATAAAATGATTGTATAAAAACTCTTAGAAAAAAATTTGATACAAACCCAGTAACAAGAAGAGAACATTTAAACGAGACGTAGACAAAAGTAAAAATACAAGCTGTAAAAGAAAGTATAATAATCAGAAAAATTAACCTTGACACAACAAAAATATCAAAGATTTTTTAATTGTAAAATTTAAATGATTTGGACAAGGACGATTATAAAAGAAAAAATATTATAACAATAAATATATTGTTACAAAATACAAAATGCAAAAAAATACAAAAAACGTTCGGTGAGTATGTGGTTGACTGTCAGTTGTGATATGAAGTAGGCCGGTTGCTGGATGGCATTAGGTAACCATGTGTTAATTCTGTATGTCCGATCCGAAGTCTCTTTGCCACGATAAGATCTCGTCTAGACAAACCTGTAGTGTCAAAAATAGGAGAACTGTATTTTGAATGTTGTATTTGATTTGGCTAAACATCCGAAATTAGACGTATGGCGTACAAGTAGAGGAAATCCACCTATCAGTAATACAAAGATAGAAGAAACGACATCAATTCTAAGATAAGAAGTATAAAAACACTATTGGACAAGATCATTTGGACAAAGAGCGGCCTTTATGTAGTCTCCATCTAGGAAATTAGTTCTAGATCCTTCTACAATAGACCATTTTAAGGTAATTGATTTTTCTTTCTATTAAATGTACCATTGCATATATGTACCTGCATTGAAAAAAGTTATAGAACAATATTTGCGAAATAGGGAAAATGGCCGAAAAGTGATGTGGTTGGTACACTTTGAAAAATCGTATCTCGGATAATCTTAAAGACTTCTGCCAAACATCATTTTGAAGAGGACGGATAAAAGTTTTTTTTTCTGTAAATCATACCCATATTTATACCCCCGTGGAAAAAAATTATAGGGCAAAAAAATCTCGTTTTTTCGTGTTATTTTTGCTTCGTTTCACCCCTTTCTTAAAGACGCTTCTTTCAACTTGTAGTTCTCTGTGGGTTTTTCATATTTGGAGATACATTGACCATATCAAATAATAAAAACCCCTCTACGAGTAACGTTGTAGTTCATTTAAGTACATAGTCAATATAGTAACATAATTCAAAGAATTACAGAATCTACATTTATTTATTTCTTTCAGATGAATATGCATAAATGAATATAGTACAAGACGGACTGCAGTCAAGGTTGAATCCGTTTTAAAAAGCAGTTTTTGGAAAACACCGACTTTCCAGTTAGGAGAAGGTCATCATGGCGTTTAGAGGTAAAACCAGATCGTCACTTCTGTCAGGTGAATAGTAAAATTAAATATTTGATATTGATTTATGGTTTAAACCAAGTCTGGTTTTCTGTGTAAATATGAGAACCGAACATGAAGCAATATTGATTTACATGATGTTATTGTTGTGAAATTGTTAAAAGATTAATATAATTGTCTTCAGAATTTTTCAACAACTTACTACGAACAAGAAGTTAGTAAATATAGCATAAATAATTGCGTATCAAATTAAAGGATAAATATATAAAGAGGTGCTAGGTTGGGCTGTGTGATGTCGGCAGCATTATTAGATAAATAATTACAATTGAATACACTTTAAAAATTGAAACTAAAAATGACCAGTATGTAGGTAATACTAAAAATTTAAAAATGATGACTTACTTTTGCCCAAGAATTTACTAGGTACTTCATACACTTAGTTACTACAAAGAACAAAAAATGTACAGGCCAAACCTTCAAAATACTCACGTCCAATAAATTCTTGGTAATCATAAAGTTGTATGTACCTTTTTTACAGATTGTGTCAAATCAAATATAAACATAAAAAGGAAGTACTTAAAAATCAATTAGTATCAAAACAGTTCCGCCTTATTCACACTAACGAATTAAAATAAAGTATTATAGTACTACTATAAAGGATGATACTATTAGTACCGCCCTTATTTTGATTTGGTCTATCATTACTGAGTTAGCAATATTGAACCGATACAAATTTATGATTTTATACTTATATACAGCAATACTACAACAATATAATATTGAAAGAAGGGTTATTCAAAGGTAAAATAGTAGAATAAATGTGATGGAAGTTGAAAGGCACTCCTAATACAATTTAAAGAAAGAGAACCAGTATCATTAGAATACTTGGAAAAAGGTCAGAAAAAAGTTTGAGAATAAAGAGATCTGCTGATGCTAAAACGATATTCAAGAAAAAATAAAAGAGTAGTGAAAATTATATCAACAGTGGCGAGAAAATAGGTCGGACATATATCTTCAAAACTATATGGTCGCCAAAAAGGAAGCGAAAGTAGCACTGGCAAAAGCTAAAGTAGAAGCTTATACAAATCTATACGATGAACTTAATACGAGGTAAGGTGAAACAAAGATATACAGAATAGCCAAACATAGAGCAAAGAAAGAAAAAGATTTTAATCCGATTAGATGTATCGGAGATAAAAATAATAAGATAGTTCAGTAAAAGGATGTTCAAAAGAATAGGGAAAAGTACTTTGACAGTTTATTAAATAAAGAATTTGACATAAATACAGTTGAATTAACGGTTTAACAAGTAACAGAGACAGTAACAGCAACGGTGACCAAAATACCAAACGAGGAAGTGGTTCAAGTCCTCCAAAAAATAAAGAAAGGTAAAGCAGGTTCTGAAACTGTTTTCATGTCGCATGTATAAGCCAGAAGGATTAATCCTCTATTGATTGTAATGAAAATTACAATATTAACTGTTGTTTGACGTTTCAATTTCCCCTCCGGAAAAAAAATCGTCTTTGATTTTTTCTCGATTTTCTAAAATTCACTTAAAAAGTTCAGAAGTATTTCTTCGGTTTTCTAACAAAACAAACTTATCGACTTGAGACCTTCGTTTCTATGTATCGGATATTTATTCACGCAACGTACTGTTTCGAATACAATTAGAATATTATAGGCATGTGCGTGGGGAAGAAACGGAAGCAAAAAAGAGAATATAACGATTTCTAGCTGTGCTAATGTGGTACAGGGTGGCTCTCACAAAACTATACTAAGAACTTTCTAAAGTATTAATTATTTCATTGTTTGTTTTTATTGACATTTGAATAGTTTATAGTATTGGAAAATGCATAATAAGCCAATTGGATATAACAACAAGCGGCTCCTAAAAAAAATAGTAATAGTAATTTACCAAAGAGGTGCTCGTACAGTTTGTGACAAAAAATATTGTTTTTTCTTTTGCCTATGTTGCAAGAGCCGTTATGGATTTTCAATCAAGATTAGAAGGCAAAGTCTTGTCTGGACAATCGAGGAAGGCAATAATAAATGTAATTGTTTTTAAGTTGCATTAAACGGTACAATATCAGTCTGTTAAAGATTTTAAAAAGCATATGACCGTGCAGCCTTAGTAACTGGCGTAAGTTTAGGTACTACCTTATAAAACTGATCTCTCGTGAAATGAAGAATGTGAAAAATGAACACCGTGAAATAGAAGAAGTTGCTTCTAAATCTTTTTTGACGCATAACAACACAATAATGAAATCTGCTTCAAAATCAAACTTGAATAATTTTGAAACAGGTTTATTTCGTCGTATAATAGTAAAAAGACGGTAAGGGATATGGGATTTCGATATAGGAAAGCGAAGAATCTTCTTCTTAGGGTGATTGTCCGTTCCGAACGTTGGCGATCATTCTGGCTATGATGACTTTAGTGATTGCTATATGGAATAGCTGTGTTGAGGTCTTTCTATACCATGCTCTCAAGTTAGCAAGCCAGGATATTCTTCTTCGTCCTGGTGCCCCTGTTAAGATTGTGATTCATTCACTAAAAAACTAAGCCGGTCCTGTGTGTGGCTGAACTCCACTGACGGCAGTGGCGCATTGAAAGAAGTGTGAAAACAACCACATGCGCAAGAAAAAAGACAGATGACTTTAGAACATTACATTTTTATGGTTACATTTTTAAGAAAGACATACATATTTCGTTAGAATTATATTAGTTTTATTAGTACATTCAGTAGTGTTAATAAAATCTCAAATATAGTGCAATCACCAGTTTTTTATTAGTACAGTCCATCTATATTGAAGTCAGAATTAACATTTGGTCCTTCAAGCCGGATAAAATTGGATTATTTTACCTAATCTGATTTTTATATGTGGGTATTTTATACCGGGTATTTTTAAATAAATTTTTCCTTCAATTTTACTTTACACAATGCATTTGAGTAGCTCATATCTGCGTTAATTTCTTATTATATGTCCCAAATGCAGCTTACGGCCCTTCATTTACCAAATCCGCGGTTGTGTTCATCCTCCGTAGTACTTCTTCATTGGTGACTTTGTGTGTTTACGGTATCTTCAAGATCCTTCTGTATAATCATAGCTCAAAAGCCTGAAGTTTTGATAGAGTTTCCGCCTTCAATTTTCACGTTTTTATCCATACTCCGTACTCCAGTACACGTAACATTTAAGGAGCCTTATTTTTGTTTCTAGTGTGAGGTCATGGCCCTTGAACACAACTCTGAGATAGCGCGTTGCACTTTTTGCCTTTCCGATGCGACATTTAATCTCTTGAGTATTTACCACGACTTATTGATTATAGTTCCCAAGTAGTTGTACTATAAGACACGTTTAATTCCTTGCTATTACAGATAGACAGTTATATTTTCCTTACTGATGATCATTAGCTTGGTTTTGCTGGCGTTTATATCCAGTCCATATGTTCTACTGGTTTCCGTTATTTTGTTTATTAAGTTTTGCAGCCCTTTCATGGTATTGGAAAATACTATTGTATCATCTGCATACCTCAAGTTATTGAGCTAGACTCCATTTATTGAGATGCCTTCATCAATATCTTTTAGAGCCTCTTCAAAAATGTCCTCCTAATACAGATTGAATATAAGTGGTGAAATTATGCACCCCTGTCTCACTCATCTTAAGATTTTGACCTGAACTGTATATTCTCCATCTATTCTGAGCACCGCTGATTGATTCCAATACAGGTTAGCTAATATTTTTAGGTCTCTTCCGTCAATCCCTGTCCTCTTCAGCACTTCCATAATTTGTTCATTCCTGACTCTATCGAAAGCCTTCTTGTAGTCAATCAGGCATGCAAAAACATCACAGCTGACATCTCTACATTTCTAAAACAATACCTACACGCTAAATAACGCTCGCCTCGGACCAACGACGTTCACAAATCCGAACTGATTGGGCGCAATTTGTTCCTCGCATTTCCTGTAAATTCTTTTGTGGATGACTTTTAAAAACAGTTTCAACAGATGGCTCATTAGGCTTATGGTCTTATAGTCTTCACACACTTTTGCTCCTGGTTTTTTGGGCAATGGTACGAACTCCGATTTGAGCCACTCTACTGGTATTTTTTCTGCCTTGCATATTTCATTAAATATTTCAGTTACTATTTTTATTTGTTCTGCATCTAATAGCTTCAGCAGTTCTGCAAGAATTTCATAAAGTCCTGGTGCCTTTCCATCCTTTAACTGTCTGACGGTTGCCGTTATTTCTTCTGGTAGGATTTCGGGACCTGAATTTTCTTCAATGATGGGTTCTTGTATTGTTCTAAAGTTATGGAAAAGTTTCTCCAAGTATTCATTCCATACTTTCTTTTTATCTTCTTTGGTTATAGCAAGATTGTCTTCTCATCTGTTATTTTTCCGCTGTTGCGTTTGCGGAACTTTCCAGCTATTTCCTTCAGCTTTCGATGGACATTGAAGTTATTATATCGACTCTGATACTCCTCTATTTCTTTACATTGTTCTGTTTTTTGTTTTTCTTTGGCTTCAATTATCTTTCTTCTAACGATGATATGTATTCTCTTATATTCTTGGAGATTTTCTTTGTTTTTTCTCTGATCCATAAATTCAAGTATTTCATCGTTCATCCACGATTTTCGTTTCTCTGTATCTTTCTTAAGGTGTTGTTTTCTGTTATTTCTCTCACTGTAGCTTGTATGATGGTCAGACTTTTCTCTATAGTTCCTGCATTTCTGCATTTTAGATTTTAGCACACTTGTATTGAGGTTTTCACTCACCTTCAGTCGAACATTGGGATCTTTCATTTTTATAACATCATTACTTCTTCATCGACTTACTTGCAACCTTCTTCATTCTGACTTTGAAGTTTCCTACAATTGGTACATGATCAAAATTTATGTCTACCCTCGGGTATGTTTTGACAGATGCACAGCTGTTCCCATACCTCTTATTTACTGGCGTGTAATTGATTACACGCCAGTGTAATTTCATACAATGCTTTCCACACGCTGGTTTCTTACAATCCTTCCCACAGAATCCTGTGGAGATTTCCAGGTGTAAAATATCATTGGGTGTAGCTTAAACCACGCGTTCATTATTAAATTATTACTAATTGATTTGCTTCCGCAAAAATCTCCAATGTATCTCCCCGATCGTTCCGGTTTTCTAGTCCAACTGCAGATGATGTTTTGCTGGCCCCAACTTTGGCGTTGAAATCACCCATAACAATTGTTAGGTCTTGCTTTTTTAACCATTTCACGACTTGATTGATGCTATGTTATAGTTCTTCTACCTCTTCTTCTATTCCTTCTGTTGTATGTGTATATGCTTGAATTATATTGATGTCGAATGGTCTTGCTTTCAGTTGTATGAGCATCACTCTTGCTAAGATTGGGATGAAGTTGTCAACAGATTTTACCACTTCTTTTATCAGTATAAATCCAACACCTAATTCATGTTTGCTGTTATCTGTTCCAGAATAGTATACGCGGTGTTCCCCGATATTTGCTGTTCCGACACCTGGCCAAGGCATTTCGCTTATTCCCAGAATATTTAAGTTTATGTGTGTCATTTCTTATATTCCATTATAGATTTTATCTTCCTGTGCTATGGTTTTTACGTTCCATGTACCTATTTTGATGTCGACTTTGTATTTTAATCTTTTTGTTATACTTCCTCCCGCAGATCCGATTGAGGTGCTACTCTGAGATAGCGCGTGCTGCAAGCATAGCCATTTGATTCTACTAAGACTTATCCAATCTGGATCTTTAATGAGGTGTCTTGTCCCAATCTTTCTTCCTCGTCTCTATGCCGTTGACCGTTTGCAGTTTCCCAACTCCAGGATAAAGGGGTGCCCTACCATTTACTAGCACCTCCACCCTAAGCTGTTGGCCAGTAAACGGGGAATTGCTTATATCAGCAATCGCTCGGTGGAATTTTCGCCATATCTGGCTACCCTCATTTAGTTTAGACTGCAGATATATGTGTGATGAGTATCAATGCCATATTTCAGTATTTTTTCTAAAATTTCTTTTTAAATATTTTATACGCTGCATTTAGAAGCGTAATTCCTCTGTGGTTAGAGCATTCAAAGATATCTCCTTTTTTGTACATGGTGCAAAGTATTCCAATATTCCAATCATTGGGGAGGGATTTCTGTGTCCATATTTCCTTTATAAGCTGCTGTAATGCCATGATAATATCGTGGATACCTTCTTTATATAGTTCAGCTGGGAGATTATCAGCCTGTAGACCAACGCGGTTGCGCGGGGTACGTGGAGCATGGGGCCAAAAGTGAGCGTTAGTTGTCTTATGAGTACCAGTTATCAAGAACCCTGCCGTGTATGACGCTTGATGTGGTCGTTCCGATAAAAAGTGCTACTTCTATATCACAACTCTACACCTCTACACCCAAGCGAAGAATAACAGGAAAATTCTGATGGAAAACCTAATATAAAAGTGCTTCTTTTATTTCTTCCTTTGTTACATTTTTCTCGTTACGAATGGTTGCTTCTTACAATAAACCATTATTTGTTGACAATAATTTTATAATCTTCATTTTTCCTTGATAGAAAAAGGCTCATAGCAATTCTTTTTTGTAGGAGGAATATATCTAAGAAGCAAACATTTTCGATTTTTTCAGACCTTAAATAAAAATATTACCTGCAACAAAATACACTCCTATGAAAAATGTCCATTATCTATGGTTTTCTTTTCGACAGATTTCACCTGGACTACTTCACTAGTTTTGATTCCTATTAGTGAGCGTCACTTATTTTTAAAACTGGAAATATGGCATTGGTAAATTAAAATATCCTCTTGCGTTTTTTGTTTTTTTTTCTTTATTTTCTACATTATTATCAAACAATCATCATATACAAATATCAAACACAAATAGTAAATAAATAGTAAATATACCCACATTTGATAAATGTTTCATAAATCCTAACAATTAAAAAACAAAAGAAAAATATGCAGAGTAAATTCGGGCAAAATATTCCTCACAGCTATAAATTTTCAAACTCTGAGATAGCGCG
>NW_027314698.1:0-9491 GCF_040954645.1 Diabrotica undecimpunctata | reverse complement strand
ACGCGCTATCTCAGAGTGACCTAACTATAACAGACAGGTAAATTGTGTTCGAAGGAATAGAAGCTGCGAAGACAGGGAACGAAGTAGTACAAGGCAGGAAAATATGAGTAGAAGTCATAGTAGGGAAAGACATAGGACATCAGATCCAAGTGGTCAGATACAATCTGACAATTCCAATAATCAAAATTTTGTGCAGTAAACTTTCTGAATTACAAGTTAGGCCATTGCTATTATGAAAAACCTTCTGAATTTATTTCTCTAGATGAAGATAAAATTATTGAATCTATTAATTTAATTTATATAAATGCTTTGGCCAAAAATAAAATGATTAAAATTATGATAGATACTGGTTCAGAAAGTACTTTAGTCTCGGAGAATTTTATTTTTAATACATTAAAACTATCAGATATAATAAAGATTCCAAAAATTAAAATTGTTGGTGCAAATATTAAGAAATTGGGTGAAATTGATAAACTAGCCAATTTTAAAATTAATATTCTTAATAAAGAAATTAATATGCAAGGATTTATTGTCAAGGATTTATGTGTTGATATATTAATGGGAAATGATAAATTGGAAAAGAAGAAAGTAAAGATAGATTTTGAAGAAAAAATGGTAACTTTGGAAGGGCAAATAATTAAATTTATGCAGAAAGATGAGGTAGAAGAAGGAATAAGAGTTGATAGGATATTATTAAAAGAAAATAATGATGTTTATGAAGAAGAAATGTATTTTGATGATAGGGATATGTCCCAAAAGAATGTAAAGAATAATTATTGTAGTGAATATTTAAGGAATGGAAATTTTAAGCAGATGGATGCCTACGAGGTGGAGTGCGTAAAATTGGAAGCAAGGAATAGTGAGTACATAATGAAGAATAATTTTATTTGTAAAGAAGAAGATATGATGAAAGTTTTAAATTGCCCTGAAGAATATAAATCAATGGTCATTTCCATATTGCAGCAACACAAGGGACTTGTCAGTAAAGAAAATAGAATTGCACAAAATTATGTCCATAGTATAAAGGTTAAAGAAGAAAAAGATTTTAAAACAAAATCATACCAAATACCATATAAATACAAAGAAGAAGTAAACAAAACAATTAATAATATGTTAGAAGATGGAATACTAGGAAGAATTACAGGAATGTCATTTTTCACTAAAATCGATTTACAGCATAGTTTTTGGTTAATACCTCTAGAAAGAAAAAGTAGACAGTATACAGGATTTCAGATAGATGGAGTAGTATGTCAATTCAAAGTAGTACCATTTGGACTTCAATCATCTTGCAGTGTTCTATGTAGATGTCTTCATGATATTTTGGATCAATATGAACATTTTGTAATTCACTACATTGGTGATATATTAATTTTTTCTAAAACGGCTGAAGATCATGAGAAACACCTAAAAATTATAATAAACAGATTAGATAAAGTTGGACTAAAAAATAAATCAAGAAAAATGTACATTTTTTCAAAAAGAAGTAATATATTATAAACTTAACACTAATTATAAAAACACTAACAGCTTACTGATATATCCATTTTATTCAATAGACTTGATTTGTTAAATAGATGGTAGATTTCATTATTTTGAATCAATTTGACATCATACTTGTTGTCTTGTACATATGGAAATTATTTTGTACCCTAAAAATCATAATTTGGGGTTAGATACTAAATAGATTTTATAAATAATTTGCTAAAAATGTCTTTCTAATATAATAAAGTGTTAAACTTACCAATTCATATAGATGAAAGCCTGTTGAATGCAAAACCTATGAAATAATTCATAGGTTTTGTCTATAAATAAACATAACACAATAATATATGATTATGTTTATTTTCTCATATAATAGCCTCCATTGCTTTATTTGACATGACAGTTTGACATAGACAGCGAACAGGGATGTATTTAATAGAACACATTTTAAATAAAAAAAAATTGAATTATTAATTTATTAAATTTAATAAGGTATGAGAAAATTAATATTTAAAAAAATAATAAGTAAATTATTTATTTTAAATATTATTTTGGGGTATTGATACGATTGGGGTTTATAGAAAATAATTTATAAGTTATATACTACATAATATTAGATATTAAAAGTATTTGGTTATTTTAATAAGTTATATACTAGAGAATTTTATAAAAATATATTTATGTGAGGGCAATTTTAAGAAATTAGCATATAATAATTGTAAAAAGTTGTATTTTAGTAGTTATGATTTTGTAGATATATTTAAGTGAGCCATGTGACTAGACAACGCACTATACATACTCTCCAAGTGACATTTTAGGAATATAAAGTGGGGTTATAATAATAATGTTAGTTTAAAATGTTTAATTTATATATATTTAATGATTTAAATGTTTATTCTGATCTGAAAAGCCTAAATGTCAACAAAATTATCAATAGAACATTAACGAATTCTCCAGAATGCAGAATTTGACCTTTGTTTATGTTGGAACATTCTGGAATAATGATTATGTCGGTGGATCGAACAGATACTTTTTTCGAGAACATCCATATAGAAGAAATAGAACTAAATAGAACATGATTTCTTACCAGATGGTTCTGGAACATCCGAAAAGATATAAATACCAGTGATTTGGATTCAAGATGGCCAGTTTATTATGAAAGTTAGTAGAAGATAGACTCATTTAGTTAGTGAAGTCAATTGTTCAGAATTTTCAAGAAGTCAGACAGTTTTTAGTAAGGCAGTCAGAAGAGTTTTAGTAAGAAAATTAAAAAAGTATATTAGAAGAATATTGGAAGAAATTAAAATTATATTATGACTGGAGATTAGTATAAATCAACTTATAATAATTGGATATTGGTATATTGAAAAGAAGAATAAATATAAATGCTGTTTTGCTTGGTGGTTTATAAATGCTGGTGAAGAAAAATATATCTTAAATTGGTAGAAGCTGATAATTGGAAAAAGTAATTTCACAAAAACAAGGATAACCGAAGTACGAAGACATTCAGTGGTGATTAGAATATATATAGTGGAAAACAGTTCATTTAGGCATTCAGTGAAAGAAAGGTACAAAATTTTGTTAATATAATTTAGTTAGTGTCATAACAATTTCAATTTTGAAGATAGTTTGTTTAAATTTAACATTGTCTATAGAATTTAATTAGTTTCATAGGAATTTCAATTTAAAGATAGTTTATTTTAAATTTACATTGGCTAGGTTAGATATATATGTGTGTTTCATAGTAGTTATAATAAAGATAATTTAAAAAAGTACTTACAAACTAATTCTTTGAGAACCGCGATAAAAACCCTATATATTATATTATTAAAAATACTCATTGCTCATCATTCAAACAAACAAATACATCATAACAATATATATATATATATATATATATATATATATATGTATATATATATTGTTATGTTTCTTCTTTCCCAACCAAAGAAAAATAAATAAAAATATCCATCGAAATAAAATTTCAAGATATCAATATAGACAAATTGTATATAGTAATTTAAGATAAGATTTAGTGTAGATAAGAATAGAAATTTGTTTGGCAAACGACCTTTTTTCCGTTGCAAACAAAATTATCAAAAAACCTTTGTTTAGAATTAGAAGACATTTTACCTGAAGTTAATCTTTTCATTGTTTGTAGAGTCGAGTATTAAATGACCATATTCTAATCTTTTGAAATATGTATAAATGATGTATTGAAAAAAACCAATTTTAAAGTAAGCTATTTAGTTTTCTCTGAAACCGAAATTAGGCTTTTCCAATATCATAGTAAACACAATTTAAGCTTTTTGATTGGACGGTCGTTTTTAAATGGGAATTTGGGAGTCGATGATGAGACAGGAGAAGTCAGTCATATTTTGGTCATCGAAAGGAAACAGTCGTGTGTCTCAAGATAGGGTGTGGTTCGTGAGTTTGGATACCGGCGTAACGAAAAGAAGTGAATAGTTTGAAGAAGGAGATAACAAGTAGATTAAAAGAGGTCCTTGTATCTACCGTGGGCATTTTTATAAAGTATATGTGAAAGTATTCTTACGGCATCAAGTTGACAAAAGGAGGTCCTGGTGTCATAAATAAGTAGCGGAGTTTGGAGAAGTGAATCAGGTGTTTTTTGTGTAGTCTGCAGGAGGTTTGCAGAGACGTAAAGAAGGAGCCGAGGTGCCAAAAAGGGGAGATCACATCTTTGAGGAGACTGGACTTTTCTGGGTATGTTCCAACATACAACTCAAGAAGAAAATAAAATGTAAGTGTTTGTACAATTGAATTTTATATCTGTGAAGGATCGTTTCGAGATCATGGTCATTAGCATTAAAATTTAAGAACTGAGGTTTTGTTAGGCTAATCAAAAGTTTAAAGTTTTGTGGTTTCTTTTTTTCAAGTAAAGAAAATTTTAAGTAAAATTGGTTTTTCACGTAATATAAATGTATGTAGCTTTATATTTTATTATTATCTATATCTATTATTATCTATATTATTATCTATATTTATATCATAATAATTTGATTTATTTTCTTGTATGCTGATTGATAACATAACGACAGAATTTAATAATTGTTTTATTCGTTCATATAAAATAAAGAAACGTAAATCTTTGTAATATAGTATATTTGTATTATTATCCTTTCTTCTCTTCCCGATAAAAGACAACTAGAAAATCTTTTGAATCCATCGAACACAGGTAATATAAGGATTATTTTTTGATAACAGATAAGTTATAATTTTTTTATTGGCTCAATAAACTAAGTTTGAACTCAAAATAAACAATCATAACAATATATATATATATATATATATATATATATATATATATATATATATATATATATATGTATTTTCTAAAGATGTGAAACAGTTGTATTTATTCATTGTAAATAAGTTTATTGCGGGCTGCAGTTAAGTTTATTGATGGGCTGTTTGAAAAGGTATTTATTTATAGCCACGACCGGACTAAAAACGTAAAAAAACACGTTTTTGGATCTTATTTTCTCTCGTTATAACCAAATTTGCTATAGACGGTTATAGTTCAATAGAAATTTCACGGGACATCTAATGTATCTCGTTATAAGCGAAACCTTGTAATAACCGTGTTCGTTATAGAGGAAGAATACTGTATATGATAGAATGATACTGGACTATTTAAAGCAGTTAAAAATAACAGAGTTCTTAAAATTGCAGAAGCAATAGTTTATGTTATCCTTGAAAATACGATTTATACATTATGTAGTTGGAAAAAAATGTAAGTACAGCTTTTTTGTTTTAACGTATATCATTGATAATAAAAGTAAACAACTCTTTTATGTTTTAATAATATTTCATTGACAATAAAATTAAATAACTTTTTTTCAAAAACGCCATTCAAACAATATTTATTAGCATCTTATGTTGCTCCGAATGGCTTCACTATAGGAAGTTAATGGTTTAGAAAACTACAGATTCATATCACAGTATGCACAGTATTATGATTGTCTGATATAACGAGATCGGCTTATAACGAGGTAATTAGTCTGTCATTTCAGTTCTCGTTATAGAGGGAGTCTACTGCATTTCGTCTCGCAAATATATATATATATATATATATATATATATATATATATATATATATATATATATATATATATATATATATATATATATAAATATATATATATATATATATATATAAATATATATATATATATATATATATATATATATATATATACAATACAAAACTCAAATATTTGGGTGTGCAGCGGAAGATAGGACAAAGAAGTACTCTTTTTAGTTAACCAAGCTTTCGCAAATCTTTATTTGCATCATCAGGGTGCTACAATAAACAAAATTAGTACAAAATACAGAAAAGAATTATTTTGCATCTTACACTAATTGAGGTTAGTTGTCGTGATGTTTATTAAATGAAATGTGCAACTCATTTGATCCCTACAAATGATGGCGAAAACTATCCAAAATTGTTTTTAAAAAAACGTTCTTTAACAAATACATATTTAAAACACTTTAAAACACATATACAATATATAGGTCACACCTCCCAAAAAGTTTCTAGCCGCTTGACTCTTCACAAGAGTGACATTAGGTTACACCCTGATAGATGTTCTCTAGCCACACATGCTAACACAACAGGGCACTCTTTCGATTTTCCAAATGTAAAAATCCTATCCACGGAGAGCAATTATTTAAAAAGATTGTTTCTCGAGATGGCTTTCATTTTTCAAGAAAAAGAAACTATTAACAAAAAGACAGATACCAATAATTTAAGCAACCTATATTCATTATGGTTAACTTTGGATAAACACGAATCTACTAACACAGACAATTCATCATCAACAATATAAGTTTTATTATATATGAGATATACAGTACCTCTCCTACTTGTTCTAATATAAGTCTTTTTACCTTTTCTGTTTCAAGAAGTTCAGCGTCTATCAGGTATACTATTACCTTTACATTGTTATCATTAATCTAACGTTCTATCGTTTTAAGTTGGCAGTAACGAATTCACAACCAATTCTTTTGTTTCTGATAAGAATGTTTATAACCTAAATTTTATATTATGACATGTTCTGTAATTATTTTAACATAATTTTATTTGAGTGTTCTTGTATATGTGTTTTAAAGTGTTTTAAATATGTATTTGTTAAAGAACGTTTTTTTAAAAACAATTTTGGATAGTTTTCGCCATCATTTGTAGGGATCAAATGAGTTGCACATTTCATTTAATAAACATCACGACAACTAACCTCAATTAGTGTAAGATGCAAAATAATTCTTTTCTGTATTTTGTACTAATTTTGTTTATTGTAGCACCCTGATGATGCAAATAAAGATTTGCGAAAGCTTGGTTAACTAAAAAGAGTACTTCTTTGTCCTATCTTCCGCTGCACACCCAAATATTTGAGTTTTGTATTCTATTTGATCAGCGTTGATGACAAGCGTTTATCGCTTTTTCAGTATATATATTATATATTATATATATATATATATATATATATATATATATATATATATATATATATATATATATATATATATATATATATATGAAAATCACTAAGTTCTTGGGAAGAACTGCGTTGAGAATTTAAAGTTTGAAGTTTCGGCACCCATTTTAAAGCCATTTTCAAGATGGATACGGTTCCGTTCGAGTTCGGGGTCTCAATCTGCCTACTCCCCTCACTCGTGACGTACCAGAATCGTGTTCTGGTACGTCACGAAAATGGCTCCAAAATGGGTGCCGAAACGTCGAGCTTTAAATTCTCAACGCGGTTCTTCCCGAGAACTTAGTGATTTTCATTTATTTGACCGCGAAAATCTATATAATATATATTCATTCTTTGATATATCAACTTTTTTTGCCATCCCTGGTCTGGTTGCGACTATTCGTGAACTGATGCATATCAGTAGTTCAAGAGTTATTTCCACAAGATCATCCTAAACGTATAGGATTTTTTGCTTGCCTTTTAAAAGAAAATAGCCGGGACGTAAACTTGATATTTTATTCAACGATTAAGCAATTTTTCCAAGAAATAGAATTACTTATCATCAAAATACTTATGTCTGGACCGATCTAAATGCTAATGGTAAAAAAATGCGTCACCATCAAAGTAATATCTTGGCCACGTTATGAGAGGGGATAAATATGTGATGCTATAAACCATAATACAGGGAAAAATACAGGGAAAACGAAGTATTGGAAGAAGACGCATCTCCTGGGTCAACAATCTGAGAAATTAGTATAATTGCATTTCCGTCGACTTGTTCAGAGCTGCAATCTCAAAAGTGAAAATAGCTGTGATGATTACCAACCTCCTTAGAGGAGACGGTACCTAAAGAAGATCAGAGTAAACGTTTGACCTGGAATTTTCAGTAATTATTTAGTAGGGCAGTATTTCTTCTCGATAGTTTAAACAGAGAAAATGATTTATAGTCTGTAGCTGTATAAGCTGTAAAGACAAAAATGAATAATTTTGAGTATTAATTAGTGCATTTTTGAAACCAATAGAGCGTTATGAGGGGCAATAACTGGAGTAACCTCCAAGTGCGTCCAATTCCAAATTGTTAGTTATAATTTTTTATGACACTTTTAGAGTGCAAAAACGGTGTTTTTTGATTATTTTTATTGTATCAAATCAACATCATCATCAGTTGTGACCACTGGAGGGCCATGGTCGCTCGTTGGGGTTTCTATGCTCTAAAATTTTACATGGTGTGGAGATCAGATACACGAATAACTTTTAAAAACGTACAACGTATGCCACAGTATGTTTTCATTTGCCGAATGGCTTGTCTTTTCTAAACTAAGTGGTTATTTCTGCAATTAATTTCTTCATTCAAATTGCCGCCATTGGTTATGTGTCTGCCTAGATATTTCACAGTGATTTATTTGTGGGTGTTGCTCTTCCAAAATTAAATTTTGTTGTTCTCCTTGTATACACATTTGTTTTTTTTATATTTACGTCTAAGCCCTATTTCTGATATTTCTGAATAAGTTTTCGTGCCATATATTCTAAATCTTCGTAGTTCCGAGCCAAGAATATTTATCTGTTTGAAAGGCATAGTGTGTACAATGTGGTGTCGTTTAGAGAGATTCCATACCACTACATTTCTTTTTGCACATCTTTAGCGCTTGCTCCAAGTAGATCTTAAACAAAGTCCGGGATAGACACCATACTTGTTTGAGTCCTTTGTTCATCAAAAACCCTTTGGATATCTCTTCATCATCATTAGTTGGCGCTACAGCTCTTCGTGAGCCCTGACCTGCCTTAAAACATTCTTCCATCCTCTTACTCCAATCCTCTTTCCTTCTATCCGCAAGGATCACTTTCATCTATCCGCATAACGTTATCCACCCATCTTAGGCGGTTTATTTTGATGAGTTTTCACGATATCTACGTCACCAAAAAAATCTAGAGTTCAAAATTATATCGACTTCTCCACAGACCCTGTTCGTTAACTCAGCCATATATGGTCCTCAATACTTTTCTTTCAAAAATTCGTAGTAACTCTTATCTCGGGTCGCCATTGCCCATGTTTCCGATCCGTAAGTGAGCACTGGGCGTATTATTGTTTTATAAAGTTGGCACTTTGTTGCTCTTAACATTTTCTCGCTCTTATTTGAGGGTGTAGGCCAAAATAACAGCGGTTAGTCACGCATATTCTTTTTCTTATTTCTTTGGATGTGTGGTTTTTGGAGTCAACCAGTGACCCCACGTCGCAGAACTCTTCCACCGTTTCTATAGTTTCAGTTTCGTGTTGCACCTCTAAATTATTATGTTAATCAGAAGTCCGATGTTTTCTGCGGCGTTTTTAATACGCGCGAAAGCTTTAACTACTTCGTTTCGGGTTCTTCCAATGATCACGATATCATCAACATATGCCAATATTTCTATACTACGGGTATATATCGTATCCGTTACGTTAAGTTTATTCCCGAATCTCAAATCGAAACAGCGCATGATAGCGCATGTCCCTGGCGCAGTTACTCTGAGATAGCG
>NW_027314697.1:0-9514 GCF_040954645.1 Diabrotica undecimpunctata | reverse complement strand
ACGCGCTATCTCAGAGTCGGATAATATGACTGATGCAATGCTGGAACCGGTAATAATTAACATTGGAGTTGAAGATTCCTTAGATTCTAAAGAAAGCAATGAATCTGAAATGGAATTTGATTAAAATAATATTTATTTTTTTACAAATAGGCCCTTGTTACGGCCACAAATTATTTTATATATAACCAATAAAATAAACATTTTACATTTCTTGCAAATTCATTAGTACCTGTTAATATCCATCACTCCGACACTGGCAACTTTATTTAGGGATTAGTAACCCTCAAAACTATTGTATTCTATTCTGCTTCAACCTTTATACCTGGTGGTCATACTCAATTTAAAATTGTTTTCCTATATACTTCTGTAAAGTTGTTGACAAATATCTATTTTTCATTGAGTCACCCGTATCAACAGTTTAGGGATTTGCATACATAATGTGCATAATCAATATGATGGAAATGGACTATAAGTAAATAAAAAATTAATTAGTAAATACTCGTACTATCGCGGTAATTCCATAGTGTTTCCTTTTTGCACCTTTTTTGTTTGTCTATCAACCATCCTGTGACAAGAAATACATCTATCTATATATGTCACACTGTAAGTCCGATGGGGTAACTATGTTACCTAGGAAATAAATCTGAACTACCAACTGACATGAACAAACGTATGTGACAGAAAAAATGTATAAAATGTAAAATATTTATTTACCAAATAAATTACCGAATAATAAGTTATCTGGAAAATAAATTTGTAGTCTATTATTATCACGAAATCAAAAATATAACCTAAATATTGTTGTTTATCGTGGAAATCTGGTATTAGAAGATTTAATTAATTCGAAGAGTATGATTTTTGATGTTAATAAACGATGCGAGAAGTTCTTCATTTATTCCTTCGCTCCAACTTTTTCTCGGTCTACCTCGTTTTCTCTTTCCTTCTGGTTGCCACTTTAGTATTTCTTTTGGCATTCGTTGTTCGTCCATTCTTTATATGTGTCCAAAGCAGATAAGTTGTTTTGTTGTTAGGTCATCTGTGATTGTTCGTTTGATTCCTATTATTTCCCTAATGCGTTCGTTGGTAATCCTTTCTCTTCTAGATCTTCCTGCGGCTCTTCTCCAAAAATCTATTTCCGTCACTTTCAGCGTTGACAGTGTTCTTTCTTGCAGTGGCCATACCTCACAGCTGTATAAAGTGATACTTTTTACTATAGTCTCATATATCCTCTTTTTATTTTCTTTGCTGATGGATTGGTCCCATAAAATGGTGTTTAACATTGTGAAGGCTTTTCTCCCTGACGTATTTCTCTCTCTTATGGCTTTGTCTAATGTTCCATCTTGTGAAATACCTGGGTATTTGTAGTCACAGCAGTGCTTTATCGTAGTGTTATCGTCTAATATCAGATCTTTTTGTTCTGCTCCAATGCACAGGTATTCGGTTTTCTTTTTATTTACTTCTATGGGGTCTATATATTATAAAAATAGCTTCTAACGTCCACCGCTGAACATAGGCCTCTCGCATGCTTTTCCACTTAGTCCGATTTTGCGCCATCTGAATGCAATTTGTAGTCACTCTTTTTATGTCATCTGTCCACCTCGTTGGGGGTCGACCTCTATTTCTGTTGGCTTGCCACTAAAATGGCTACTAAAAAATTGGGTTAGTCATAGGGTGGTGAAATTTAAGGGCTGTAAGTATGTATTTTTTAATGCTACATCATAAAAACATAAAAATAAAAAAATGGTTAAAAAATAAAAAAAATGTTTGGGGTGAACCACCCTTATCTGTTAGAGGTATGAAAAATAGATAACAGCCTATTGTCATACCTATCAAATACACATATAAAATTTCATAAAAATCGATCTAGCAGTTTCGAAGGAGTATGGCGACGAACACTTACCATATAAAACCTCATATTACGTCATATTAAAACAGCAATTACTATACTCGGTTCGCTATTTCCAGTCCGAACTGTCTAGTGAATTTAGTAATTATTTTTTTGCGAGGTTAGTTACTTTTTGACAAACTAAAAGTGGCTGGAAATTACTATACAACCAAGCATACGTACTCATCGCCAATATTAATAGTAAACAAACTAAATAGTAGATAAAATAGAACTTTGCGAATTACCGACAATCAATATTTATTTATCTATATATATTATATATATTTTTTAAATATATACTACCCAAAATTTGATGGGTTTAGTATACACTTCCACTATTTAGAATAATTTTTTTTTAACGAAAGAAGTCTGCAATAGTAGCATACTTGAGCTATTAATACTGAGAAGTAGGAATTGTTGTGTTGTAGGTTTCCGACAATGAATCTCTCAAAATATGCCCGAGCTAAGCGAATGGAGTATACCATATTCGCTTCTTGTTTCATAACTCTCCTTTACCTATTTACTGTTCTTTATTTTTATATCACCAGATGTTAGTGCAAATGAGATAGATATGGTTAAATTAAAAAAATAATTTGCATATTTTGTATTCAACTTTCCGAAACAATATGATTTATTTAAATAAAATTTATATTTTAACGTGAAATACTCATTGATTTTATACCCAAAGTTCCAACGCCCTTCCGTTTACAAAGTAATTTAAATGCGATGAACATTTTAAAAAGGCGATATGCACAATATCGCACGCTTCAACTTTTTAACCTTTTATAGTAATTCGATTATTTCGAAGGAATACTATTCATCATAGAAATTGAATTAACCCCATGAAATTTGCGCCGGGGACGGATATTACATTTACAGCAATTTAGATAAACGTGACTGCCATTCTGATATTGGATTATGTGTGTTATGTTGTTAGGGTGTATAATGCTGATCTTCGATATAGTAATTTCTCAACATGTCATCAAAATAAAACTTCCCAGGAGACCCAGTGGTAGCACGATATAGTAGAAAATTTTTTAAAGGGAAAGCAGATTATTTTTGCTCAATATCATGTATAGAAAGTCTGTTACATACACCGCGAACCAAACTACTCGGAAGGAAGTAGGCTCAGGACATTGATATACTTTGTATATATATATATATATATATATATATATATATATATATATATATATATATATATATATATATCATCATCATCATGTGCAGCTTTATCAACCGTTCCCAATTACGGTGCAGCTTATTCTATGTTCTTATTATTATTCGACGATGTCTTAGTTATTCGTTGTTCTTATAATTTGCGCTCATTTGGGCCCATATTTTTCTATCTTGTGCTATTCGAGACCACGTTGTTCCTGTTAATTTTCTTATATCATAATCCCATCTGAGATTCGGGTGCCCCTTTGGTCTCTTAGCGTTCCTGGGGTAGCATATAGTTGTTCTAGTGGTCCATCTGTTGTCTGTTCTTCTTGCTATATGTCCTGCCCATTGCCATTTCAGGGATTTTATTCTTTGGATTACATCAGTCACCTGGGTTTGAGTTTGCTCTTTGAGTTACTTGGAGTTTCGACGTTATTTCTCTCTTTAATATCCAAGTTTCACATCCATATGTCAAAACGGGTAATATGCATTAATCAAATACTCTCTTCTTGAGGTATAGTGGCATTTTAGACTTGAAGACTATGGAATTTCGTCCGAATGCTGACCACGCTTGTTTTATTCGGCTGTTGATGAAGTAGTGATCCCGATTTATGTATTAGCTGTCCCAGCTATATGTATTCGTCTACTACTTCTAGCGAGGTTTCATTAATTTTTATTTCCACGTTGGCGATCAGATCATTGCATATTATTTTAGTCTTTGCTAGATTCATTTTTAGGCCTACCTCATTGCTGGCTGTATTAAGTTCATTAATTTGTAGTTGTAATTCTTCAGGACTTTTAGCAATTAGAATGATGTCATCAGCGAATCTAAGATGGTTTAGGTATTCTCCATCTATACATAGACCTTGGTTGTTCCAGTCTAATTTCCGGAAGATATTTTCTAAGGTTGCAGTGAAGAGCTTAGGGGATATGGTGTCTCCTTTTTGGACTCCTTTCTGAGTGGGAAATTGTGGAGTATTTTCATATATGCTTACTCTAGCTGTGGCCTCTTTGTATATATTTGCTAGCGTTTCGACATATGGTTTATCTACTTCTTGGTCGACAAGAGCTTCTATGACTACTCTTGGGTATACGGAGTCAAATGCCTTCTCGAAGTCTATGAATGCTAGGCCAGTGGTAGATCATATTCTTTTGTTGTGCTCATTACTTCTCTTAATGTTTGAATATGATCCATTGTGCTGAAGTCACTTCTAAAGCCTGCTTGCTCTCGGGGTTGTGCGGCGTCAAGTGTGTTCTGTATTCTGTTGTTAATGATTTTGGTGAATACCTTGTATATCACAGGTAGCAAGCTGATCGGTCTATAATTTCTAATGTCTTTATTGCTACCTTTCTTGTGAATGAGGATTATGTTGGCTGAATTCCACTTTTTCGGTTTTTCTGAATTCCAATTTTTTTTTTCACATATATATATATATATATATATATATATATATATATATATATATATATATATACGAAAAAAAAATATATTCAAAACATTGTATAATTCAATTCAATGTCAATTAAACAAAACTTGAGTTCACAATATTCACAAACCTCCTGCTTCACCTTGTAGAGTCACCAGAGATTATGTGACATTATGACATTACCATACTAATATTAATATTTTTAAAAGTGAGTAGACATTATTACGTAATACTTTTAAGTTATCAATAAAGAAATAAAACGTAAAATCTTTGTTTTTCCGACAACATGGATAACATTTCCGTGCAACATGGATAATCGGTTGGGCTAGCCGGCTGAGGGCCCAACACTACAGGTCACTTAGAAAAGTAAGGAACACGCAGATGACATAAAAAAACTAAAAACAAAAAAGGAAAGGAATACTAGTTCGTGAAAAATCATAAAATAATTATTTAGTATTATTTTTTAAAATAGTTTCTTTCCTGATGAATAGACTTAGGCAAATTTGCAAATTGCATATTTTGCATAATGCATAAAAAATGCAAAAATGTCAAATTTTGCATATTTTATAAAAGAGGGCATTAAGTGCATATAAAATTGAAAATTTGGTGTTAACTATATTTTTTTATATTCAAACTTATAGATAGCATGAAAATGCCAATATTTAATTTTTTTTATCATCACTGAGTATTCAAATTCTTGGTATAGTAACTAATAAAAGACAGCGGCTTATAATTTTGTCACGTTTTGTCCTGGAATTACGGGTTTGTGTATTCCAGTTTATGTCTCTAGGTAAAACTTGTTATATTGACGGTCAGTTTCACTTGGTTTCACTTTTGTTGTAAAATTGGAGGCGTAAACAACGTGTATTTCTAATTGTGAATAATTATTGTGCTGTGAAAATGCCGAAAATAATCAATGTTTCAACTGGGATAAAACCTTACCCAGAGCTATCTATAGATATGGATAAAGTTTATTGTTCATGTTGTGGCAAAAGCGTAAGTTCATACGTATTATTTTTTATTTTATTATAAAAATTTACACGGTGGTAAAAACAAAGATTTTAAAATTGGAGATTATGTTTAAGAAAAGTACCGACACAAGGCTAGTTCGCAATAAATCGATGTATTTTTTCTTTTTTAAGCATTTTTGAAACTCCTTGCAATAAAAAATAGGATACCTATTTAAAATTCAAATTATTCAATAGTCTTCTGAAAGGTCGCTAACATTTTTTTGTTATGTTTTTGCTACACCGATTTTTATTTGACTTGATTTAAATATTTTAATTGTTATGCAAAAACGGTTTGTCTTTAGTTTATTTCTACAATCTTAGATTTTAAAAATGGGTACAACTATAGAATATTTATATTCTTTTTTAGATTTCATCTGAAATTTTTTTAAATAGGTTAGCATGGCAGAACCGCGAAACACTTAGCTAAAAAAGTAAATTTCACATCCGGTGAAAAATATCAACCTTCAGTGTCCAAGTGCTTTCAGTCAAGTTTCAAAAAACAAACCGAACAAGAAACTTTTAACGAAGACTTGTGTCGTGCATAAGTATCTTATAATATACCGCTTTCAAAATTATCTAATGGAAACTTTAATAAAGTTCTTTTTTACAAAAATATTGTTAACAAAACATTCCCAGTGAACGAATTCCAAGAGAAATAATGTCAACTTGTTATACTCCTCAGTTATCCACAACATAAAAGCCGAAATAGGTAATAATTACTTTTAGATATGTGTGGATTGACTAGTCAGGAAGATACATTGTACACTTATTGATTGGTGTACTTAGCGATGAAACTTTTCCAAAATCGTATTTAATTTTCTGTAAGCAAGTGGAAAAAAACCAACGATCTAATAATATCACGGTTTCTACAAAAAGCATTAGCAAACTTTTTTCTTCCTGCTGCTGTGCCTAATGATAAATTTTTGATTATTTTATCTGATGCCGCACCATCTATGGTGAAAGCCGGACAAAATTAAAAAATATTTTATCCAAACTTAATACATGTCACTTGTTTAGCGCATGGAATAAACAGAGTTGTGGAGGAAGTAAGAAAAAAAATTCCACTAGTTAACAGTAGCGAGTGCTAAAAAGGTATTCCTGAAATCACCTGTGAGACTACAATGGTACAGAGATATGCTTTCTGCTGTTTCACTGCCACCTTAACCCATTTTAACCCATTTTGGGGAACATGGTTGGAAGCAGCTAATTTCTATGCTGATCATGTTGTTGATTTAAAAAAAAATAATTAATCTTTTAACGAATGATAGTTTCCAATCTTAATTTGAAGCTAAGCAAGCCTTTCAAAATAACATCCTCCAACAGCAACTGCCATTCATAAAATCAAATTATAGTTTTGTCGAGGAAACTATAACTTAATTAGAATCCTCCAAATTATCATTGTTAAAGAGTACAGTTTTAATATAAGAATTTGGGTCATTGTGTCTAAACGTTAAAGATACTATTGGAAAGGAAATTTTTCAAAAATTTAAAGTAACTAGGGAAAAAAAATAGTGGTTACCAGGTTCTTTCTGAAGTGGTTCAAGTACTAGCTAGGATATTTTCCGAACCACTTAATTTACTCTGAGATAGCGCGGTAAAGAACAAGATCCATAGACCAGGTAATGGCCTATAAATACCTAGGTCATGAGATTCGCATAGGAAAAAATAACCACACCGTTGAGCTTCTCCGTCGTATAAGACTGACTTGGGCAGCCTTCGGCAAGCTGAACCATATTTTCAAATCGTCTGATATACCAATATGCCTTAAAAGAAAAACGTTTAATCAGTGTGTTTTGCCAGTGTTAACTTACGGTGCCGAAACGTTGACCATGACAAGGAGAACAGTTCAAAAGATCCGTGTGTGTCAAAGGGCGATGGAGCGTGCTATGTTGGGCGTTTCACTACGAGACAAGATCCCAAATCGCCAGCTACGACAAAGAACAGGAGTGGCTGATGCAGTAGAGAGAGTAGCAACACTAAAATGGAACTGGGCAGGTCACGTGGCTCGAATGACAGACAATAGATGGACAAAGCGGATACTGGAATGGAGACCAAGAGATGATGCCTACCGAAGTAGAGGTCGTCCACCAACACGTTGGACTGACGATCTAAAACGTTGTCATAGGAATTGGATGCAAGAGGCACAAGATCGAAATAGATGGAAAATTATGAGGGAGATCTATGTCCAGCAGTGGATAAGCGAAGATTGAATGATGATGATTATAGAAAATTTGAAAAATGCCCCAGTTACATCAGCTATCTCGAAAGTAGATTTTTTATTTACAAATATATGTATTCAGATAAAAGCCATAAGTTTTTATTAAAAAATTTTAAACATCATTTGATAATCTATTGTTACCACAATTCAAAACAATATTTATATGTTAAAATAATTGTATATGTTATGCGCATATCTATGCGCATATTTTATACTTTTTTATTCGCATATTTGCGTAAGTATACTGATGAGTCATCCAACATTCCTTATTCATTATAAAACTGTGTTACAAAATAATTCGAAAATCATGAAAATAAGCGTATCTTTGTTTAAGTATATAGTTTGTGAAACATTTTCTATGCTGAATTTCCGTATAAAATGATATTACCATTTAATTCTCTTTACTTAATAGGCTTTTAAAACTCTCGTCATATAGATATTCTACAAGGTAAGCCACTGATAGAACGAAAACACGGGAAAGACAAGAGGTACGATGATGTAATTATCTTTAGCGTTATAACTTGTAGCCTACGTTCGCTAGAAACATATGACGTCGGATATTTCGATATTGTGTGCAGATTATATACGTTGTCATTTAGGAAATTCAGAAAGGGGTTGTTTTAGCATAATTGTGGGCTAATTGTACAGATATATCACTAATTCGGATGTAATATTATATTGAATGACGTAAATTAATGCCAGAAGCAATATGTCAAAGGTTAGATATGCTTGGTGTGTTAAATCCTATCGTAGCATTTTGTTTTGAAATACATGGGTAGCGACATAGTCTACTTACAAAAGATAAAATAAATCTATTATAAATAAATATAAAGCATGTAGTAAGCATGTAGATTGGTAGTAAATACTGGTAAGTTTCTCTCTTTACGTCTCCAGCATGGTCTTTTTTGCTTGCAATTCTTAGAAGGTACAGATTAAAGCAAAAATCTGAATTTTGGTTTCGTCAATTGAAATCTTCGGATTTCTACTTTCGTATTAGTTATCAGATGTAGCTATAGCGTCCATATAGCGTTCTTTTCGACGGGAAAGATTTGCTTCCACGTTCAGAGCTTCTGTAAAAGTCGTCCTGATGATTCCTGTTGAGATGAAATACATATAAGTGAATATAGAGAGGCACTTCACGTGAAATCAAATCTTCACTGTCTTTTTTTGTATTCCGATATACTCTTTATGCATACAAGAAATCAATCCGCCAAGAAGTTTTGCTTAGATAAGGAGATATGTTATGAGAAGCAATTTTCTTCAATTGGAGTCCCTATTTCCCTCTTTACATCTTTAACACCGTCTGTTTTGCATTGCAGTTCTTAGAGGCCACAGAATATATTTTTCAAAATTCAACACTTCAAAACTCAAAACTTCTTACCATTTTTTTCTGCCGGACCCCTCAAATGATGGGCAGTGTTTAAGGTACCTATACACCAGGTTGTGTTGCTCAGACTCGAAGAAGATCTGGAGGTGGTCTTAACGAAAGTCTACTTTATAAATAACAAACTCTGAGATAGCGCGTCTAGAAATACTGAATAATTAAAAAATTATAAACAATTTGCCAAAAAGTACGTCACCAAAATACTTTTAAGGCGAAGCTTCATCATGGGTTTCGCACACTTTCAATGAAAATGTTGTTAAGGTGATAAATTCAGAATGTCTGATCACAAACATCAGATAGAGAAGAAAAACAGAATACTTCTGCCATATAATTAGAGGACCCAAATAGCATCTACTTCGCCTACTACTTCTACTACAATCTACAAGGAAAAGTAGAGGGAAAGAGATATATTGTCTGAAAGAAACCTTC
>NW_027314696.1:0-9551 GCF_040954645.1 Diabrotica undecimpunctata | reverse complement strand
GTATAAAGTCAAAAATTCTTCAGTAATGCCTTTCTTAACCAAAAGATTGAAATCTTTTGATTAAATCTTCTCCAGCCAAACTGACGAATGTTGTATGGTCCATACGAGGGAGTAGCTTTTTTACCTAAAAATGTGTTATTAGCTTATAGGTAAATAAATTATAAAAGTTTTTATAATATTACCTCAGGACGCTCTTTTTTGTTTCCCAAACATTTAGTGTAATCAACTGCATCTGGATTGAAAGGGAATAAACCACACACACGAAATCCATTAATAAAAGTGTCCCTCTTAATCTTATTCGCCACTACTTTTTCCAATAGTTGAGCAAATGTCATTTTATTTACAACTTCTCCAGGATTTTGTTCGTGAAATTCTCTGATGGCCTTTTTCCATCCCACTTTTACGGGCCTGAATACTGCAACATCACAAGGTTGAAGAATTCGGGTTACATTCGGATATAAGGCTATAACTTTAATGTTCAGTTCAGTGCAAAGTCTACTTAACTCATAAGTTAAATGAGACTTATGTCCATCTAAATATAATAACACAGGGAACTGTTTATTATTTTTTAGCAAAAATGGATGGAATACATTTTTTCACATAATCATAAAACGTTTCTGCCGTCATCCACCCATTATCGGATCTTCCAATGTCCCAATCAGGATCTCTGACAGTCTGGCTTATTTTTTCTGGAATTCGCTTGTAAGGATAAATGATCATAGGTGGACAAATTATTCCGGATGCAGAAAACGAAAACATGACAGTGATGCTTTCCTTAGATGATCCCTTTTCCACAGAATAAACATTTTTCGCGCCTTTTCTAGCAAAAACTTTGCCAGTTTCTGGGCAAATCTGAAAACCGGATTCGTCGCCATTGTAAATTCTTGAAGGGTCATTAATGATTAAATTTTTGGAAACAAGATAACTGTTTATATCTTTAAACCATTTTCGAATGTCTGCTTCCGAAACACAAGCGCTCGCACTACTTACTGCTTCACTTGTTCGCTGCACAGTTGTTGGATGGCTTTTTAGGAAAGCCTAAAATATAAAGTGCTAGTTTAGTCACCCCTATTTTACAAATATCCTTTATTACCTATAACCTTTAACCAACTATCACCAGGTCTGTTGTTTTTAAAGGGATTAGGCCGTGGATTTTCAGTTAAAAATGTTTGAACACTATTTAAAATTTCCTCTCGTTTCCTAGGGAATTCTTTTGTTGCCAGATCTTCTATCCATCTGCAAAAATAAAATGCCATTTAACAGTTAAACATCTTACCTAACTAAATTAACTTTACCTTTCAAGATCAGACTCTTGTCTTGCCGAAAGAATTGGATTTGGACCGCATGTGTCTCTATGACCAGGATTCTTGATTTTAAATTCCAGCGTCGATTTAAGTACACCGTATTTTTTGCCGCATTTCTATATGACATATTGTTATTCTTGACTTCATTTAGCGCAGCTTCCATCGATTCCGCATTATATACATTTTTCTTGGGCATGATTGCAAACTAGAGACATAAAAAAACTGTGTAAATAAATGTTTCAGTTATAGGACAGATTGTAAACCAGTTATTGGACAGGTGTCCAATAACTGGCTACACTGCGAATATTGAAACCAAAATTGAAGTGCCAGAAACAGAGAAGACGCACGAATATTTCACTGTATAAACACAAAAACTGTATAAACTTTGCAAAATGCAGTTGTTGGACAGATGTCCAATAACTGAAAATACTCATATGTTAGTTGTAGTTATTGGACACCCATCTAATACATAACCTAGACTTAAATATGGTGATTAAACCTTAAAAATACTTACTTTCACTCTACCACTAACTTGTATATTTATGAGGGGCACTGTGATACAATTTCACCACTAATTATAACACTAAAATTCACCTAAGGTTTCTTAAAATAGGGTTAAGAAAACCGTCTTTTTGGTGCATAACCAAAGAACTTTTCATTTGGCGGCAAAACAGAAACGTCAATCAAATGTTATTTACGTCAATATGGATACTAATAGTACTTACAAGGCGACATCTGAACAAAACTTAGCTCACTACTGAAAACAAAATTCTTGTTTTCAGTTAAATAATTGGTACGTACAATAACTGGCAGTGTTGGAATAAATGTTATGTTTACCCTACCTACGTCTTCTGTGAGAACCCTATTAAATATCTTATCAATCAGATGTGCAGTCATCATTATTAGAATTGTTTATATAATACGAACGTGAATAATCTTATTTATTATAAGTAAATATGAATCCAGGAGGAAAAAATCATTCGTGTGAAATCACTTAACAAAAATTCAAAATTACGACAGTTTTGTCAAACCGGGGGCAAAATGACAAACCGGCCGGGACTCCTCCGGGACCGATGTCTAAAACCGGGACGTATGGTAAAAGCCTATCTACAGACACCTTCGGGGTTACAATTTTTCGTAATATATGACTTGTCTGCACAGATTCTTTTAAAGGCCGAGGTTCATTTTTATTCTCTTCTATAAGTAATTTTTGTACAGATCCTTTCTGTATTACCTTTTCTTGTAATATATAATTTATCACCATAGTTCTTGCAAAGGCTGAGATTCTTATTCATTTTCTTGTATAAGAATTTCTTCTACAATGTCCTTCCTGTGCTACACATTCTTGTAATTTTTCACCTGTCTCCAAATTTTCTTCGAAATGCATGTCACTTAACACGTTTCACTGCCGCCTTTAGTTTGTGATCATCTGTTAGGAGGCCTTGGCTTATATGCATCCAAATCACGGTTATCTGGTATACAAATATCAGATTATCGATTCTTAACATAAATTGGAAACGTGGCGGCCTAAATAGCTGACACGCATATGTGTGCGTGATCGGCCCTGGTAAGTTGTATGAAATCGTAGCGTCCGATCACGCACATGTGTGATAATAAATAATTTTTTTTTCGTGAATAAAAATTATAAATTGAACAAAGTATTATTAAATAAAAAATATATATTTTTCCAAAAAAAGAACATGATTGCTCTATAGAATCTCAATAGAATCTAACAAAATTAAAATTTTATGCTTATAATCCAAAGATTTGCTCCATAATAACAAATTGCACATGTTTTATGTGTAAATAAAAAAGAAATAATTTCGCTCAATCTACTGTTCATGCCAAATTTTAAAACACGGCTCCCAAACACAGCCCTGGATTGCCATTACACAATATTGCAGCAATATTTAGGTCATCTTTCTAATTTTGCCTTATGTTTCTGCAAATCCTACAATCTTTACGTTGAACCTTTCCATCAGTTTAGGAAGTTCTGATGGAAGGTGAACAGGGGCACTTGCTGGTTGTGGAAATTATTGCACTCGGTTTGGCAATAAAACATCAATAATATTTATTCGAAATTCATAAAAACTGATCCTGTTGCCCGGATTACTTATTATATAAAACCACGAATTTAACAAAAGTATTTGTAACACGTGTATGCCGGCTTTTTTTATACCCAACGCAAAGTTTTTCGATACACGAATTATATGAGAGCATTGGTCTTTACGATCTACTCCCGACATATTACTTATTTTATTCCACAATTGCTTGTGGTTTTTGATACCACCTCACCTCGTTTCCTCGTCATCATTCCACAAAAGGTACTGCTAAATTCTGTGCTTATAAATGGTCACGTCCCGCTTATCGCGCCATTTGCCCATAATGATGCCATTTACTTCATCGCATTTTTCTACTACTTCACCCCTACGCACTTTTTTTTTCATAACATCATCACAGTTTCCTTTCCGGTTCATTCGAAGAGTTCCTGTACAAAAAGTTTTTCTTTGAAGCAGAGTTGATGCCAGAGAATGACTATTATAAAAATTGTCTAGGAACAACGAATGCCCCTTATCCAAATGGTCATGCATTAATTGTAAAACGACAGTAGCAGCATGACCAACACCACTCGTCACATCATTAGCACCTGCATAAATCATAAATAAGCTTCATAGTAAGCCCATTTGGTTCTGCCAAGACATAAAATTTAATTCCATATTTATGTCTTTTGCCAGGCAAGTACTGGCGAAAACTCAAACGACCTCTCCATGATAACATAGACTCATTAATTGATAGCTCCTTACATGGAGAGTAGACCTGAAAGATACAATATATAGAATATTTGTCTACTGGTAAAAAAGAGGAAACTTACCTCCATCATTTTTTCATTAAAATAGTCAATAATGGGTCTGATTTTATATAATCTATCTATTGGATGAACGTTTCCCATCGCAGGATTCCTTGCGAAGTGCATGCATCTCAGAATCAGCATGAAACGATTTCGGCCCATATATTCCGAAAAACATTTTTCAAATTAAATAGTCGATGTTTTCTCCAATAATCCTGTATACGATTAGTTCGTATGGTACCCATATGCAGAATTAGTCCAAGAAAAACACGCAATTCTTCTGCGGTAAGCGTCTTCCACTCCGATATTCTTGGTCGAACTGTACCACTAGCAAGAAATATCTCTTCGGCATACAAATTTGATTCTTCCACAATCAAATCATAAAATTTATGGTCTACCAGCATGTTGAAATAGTCTATTGGATTATTTCCTGTCGGCTGTTTCTTCAAACTTGGATTTCCTAGAAAGGGAAGCTGCCGCCGATTCACTAAGGGAGGATCAGTCCATATTATATCATTTACCACAGGAATGGTACGCTCAGGTAATATTGGTAAATTCTCTCTTTCAAACGCATCTTCATTATTACTATCTCCACTTTCACTTACTTGATACAGCTCATCATCACTAGAATTATTGTCTAAGTCTAAACTATCTTCCGAATCTGAAAGCGCCGCATAAGCTAACATTTCTTCCTCAGTTAATTTGTTTGGATTTTTAAATGTAATTTTTCGTCTTTTCTGTTCACCAGAAGGGCCTGGCAAATCACGAGTATCCATATTTTTAAACCTTTTAATGGTATCGAAATTACGTGAAAATTTAAATCCGCGACCGCACAACAATTTGTATACACCTTGCCTACAAGCCGACACAAGATAGACTGATTATTAAATGAGCCGACGCTTACAGACAACAATAAAGAGAGAAATGCGCATCACGCAGCTTATGCGTGATCGGCCTCTCGGCAATGAGCCGCATCACGCAAACGCTGCGTGATCGGCAGTGAACGAGTTAATAAATGTTGGTTGTTTTTATCTCTTTATTTACATCTAGTCCAAACAGTAAATTTTCGAATATAATTTTCATATTTTCTATTTCTGTTACCATCTTACGAATTTCCATACACAAATGGTTATTGCTCTTTTCAAATTCTTTATATAATTTATACAAGAATGACTTGCTTTGTCAAACTGATCAATCTTTTTAACTATTGCTATTCTCTCTTCGCCAACTATTTTCTTAAATTGATTGAAACAGATACAGAGAATATTGTGTGAAACTTTTTTCTCTACTTGCGTATTATTATTTGGATACATGTTAGTCCCCTTTTTTGTTCCCAGACATTTGGTAAAGTCTATACCTGATGCGTTCCATGGATATAATCCACTTGCCTGAAACCCATTTTTTATAGTTTCAGCTTTTGCGTAATTTTCTATGATATCTTTCAGTACGGGTGCAAATTTTTCTTTAGTCTGTATTTCATGAGAATTTTTTCTTCTAAACACTAATACTGCTTTTTTCCAACCTGTTTTTAACGGTTTAAACGCGGCAACATCTGCGTTAACCGCGCTGCGTTGGGATACAGCAATATGAAAATTATCTGTAGTTGGGTTCACAGTTGATTCAGCTTTAGTGTTTGATGTGTAGAATGGCCATCTATAAATAGGATTATTGGAAATGTAGTGCCAATTTTTTTTAAATATGGATACAAAACATTTTTTTTGGGCACAGATAAAAACATGTTTCATCCCCATTAAAAATTCTAGTGGAGTCTTGCGGAATGTAATCTAGATTTTTACTTTTTAAATATTCCTCGACTAAAAAAAAACATTTACGAACATCTCCTTCTGAAACAACTGAACTGGCCGAAGAAACTGTTTCTGGTGTTCGATGAGTTAAAATTTGTATCGAAATATTTTGCCTACCACATAGGGTATTACTATGGGGGGTTGAATATTGGGGACAGAAATTATTGGGGTGGAGATAGGGCAAGCAAAATAAACGAAACTAATGCGAAAAGCACTCGGGGTTTGTTTGGAGTAGCTGGGTTGTGGATAAGTGAATGAAACAGGAGGATTGGATTGGGCCAATTTGGACAAATGGACAGACAAAACAATAGGAAGGACCTCTAGCAATTTAAAATGCTGGACACCGCTTCGAGGTGCCAAATTGTAACGAATACAACTAGTTGTAACTATTGAAATAATTATTAGAAATACAAAATATATCTTTTTAAATGAAATTCAAAAAAGATGTTATAAACTTTTTTTTAAATGAATAAGAAAATGGTTTAGAGAAATAAATCAAACATTTATTGTTGTGTCACCACAAACAGTTACTAAAAATAGACAATACACAAGGATTTATATGCAAATAATAAAAAGGAAAACCTACATGTCTTTTGTTTACAAACTCTGTTTACAAGTAAGAGCTGCTATGAAACTTACAAACAATTGTTACTGCATGGAGGTTAACCTTCTTAAAAAAAAACAAAGCAATACTAGTCTTCCCTCGACAAAAAATAACTGATAGTTTATAACAATTTAAGAAGAGTAAATGGCAAAAACTATGAGAGATACAATAATCAATGAAGAAAATTACTAAACTAAAAATTGTAAGTATTGCAAAATTACTTGCATTTGCATGGAAATAACAAAGTAACGTTCATGGAAGGATTTTAGGGAAAAGCTAGAAATTAACATTAACGACAATCAGAAACTTTTTTTATAGGGTGTTTCAATCATATAGAAAAACAAAAACCACTCACATGATACGATCAAAGATGCTTAACAACCAAAAGTGTAAGGAGTAATAGACGATGGAAAGAATATTTTTAGAATATGTTATGTAGTGAAAGGTTCTGTTATATCAGACTAAAAGGACAATTACATAAATTCTCCCTTATTGCTGCCCATGACTCTGCTTCCCACTGGGGTTGGTTACCACAATCTTCCACAGAGTTGCTCAGGTTACAAAGGTTCACCACGATCTTCTCAAATTTGAAACAGATATGAGAAATTTAGGACTATTTAAGAATTTAACGTCTACAAGAAGCAATTATGCAAAAGAATCGTGAAACAACTTTTTAAAGTAGAGTATTCAAAAAAATTTCCATATGGTATAAATTAATGCTTATATAAAAAATGATATTTTTGAAAGAATAGCTTTTATACTCTTTACCTCGTTATAATAAGCGTTCAACAATTACAAGCGGAGTCAAACCGCCGTTGTATCGTCAAAAATTTTTGAGGTGATCGAAAAAAAAATCTTGATATGAAAAATATAGGAATATTCCTCCCTCTGTGATAGCCCTGACCAAAGCAATCTGACCCAAAGCAGATTGGACCAGAGACTTGAGAGCTCAACGAATGTTTAATTTAGCAAATATGACAATTTGCCCATCAAGGCAAAAAATAAATGTTATGACTTCTTGCACACATTACAGAAAGCGGCAATTGGATATTGGACAACCACAAATTTGTGATGTACCCGACGACCGAACCGCTGCTGAGCTTAAAGCAATTTTCATATATATTGTTTAAGTAGTTTCAGATATATAGAATAGTGTAAGAGCGTCGTGAAACACTGTATTTATTAGTTCGTTATAAACTTGTTCATTTCATCTGAAATATTTTATTGCAATACATTGTTTTTCTATTTAATGAATGATCTAATAAAATATTTCTGCAAAGTTTATTTTGAACTATCAGGAAGATAACGGAAGCAGCTATTTTTTTTGAAATTAACATAACCTTAAAAATTATGCGTGACATCACGTTGATATGGCTTATGCTGCTCAACAAGTTACCACTAGTTTCCTCGTATATTATTAATAAAGACATATTTTCATTGGAAAATTGTTTACTTTTTTATACCTATACTTTTGAGCTGTGTTCTAAAAGTTGTTTTAATTGTGTCTAATTTAAATTATAATAGATCATAAATTATAGCCTTATAAAATAAAACTTTTATCATCTTCTACAATTCCAGTATCCTTAATCTTTCTCATTGCTGTCGTCAACTTTTTTTTCACTGACTGACAGTTGTCTCTGACCGAAGACCGAATTTCACTAATAACCAAACACTTCACTTAACAAGCACTAATATACCTATTTTATTTAAGCAACTATCATTACTTTGAATGATTTAATTTTTTTGCAATTTATGCCTCATATATGTCATTCTATGTGAGTAGGGAGGAAATAGCGTAGGAGCAGAGGAGCACGGAGCACCTGCCCTACTTTGCATACAGCTGTTCCTAATTTGCATACACCTGTCCCTAATTTGCATACACCTGCCCTAATTTGAATGTGCTCCCTAATTTGCACACACCTGTCCCTAATTTGAATGTGCTCCCTTATTTGCATTTACCTGTCCCTAATTTGAATGTACTCTCTAATTTGCATACAGCTGTCCCTAATTTGCATACACCTGTCCTTAATTTGAATGTGTTCCCTAATTTGCATACACATTTCCCTAATTTGAATATGCTCCCTAATTTGCATACAGCTGTCCCTAATTTGAATGTGCTCCCTAGTTTGCATACACCTGTCCATAATATGCACACAGGTGCTGCTAATTTGCATACAGCTTTGCATGTGCTCGCTAATTTGCGTACACCTCCCACCCCAGATATGTGAACACATGTAAAGGGGTATAAGAAGCCTTGTTTTGTGTGTGTTATTTAATTTTTAACAATGAGTGGTAAAGTGCAGATGTCTGATGTCAGATAAAACGTGTTTTTAAGTGAACGTAGGTTTTACTTAAACCCATCAAATACCAAATATGTGTCAATCTGTTTAGCCCATGAATTTAACTTTGAACCAAGTGTTATTATCAGTGGATACAAACATGATTGTGTCTTATTCAGTCAAACCGATTGGATCAAATTTTTATCCCATAAAAATGTGATCGATAATTTTATGGCGGGAAATCACCAAAAACCAATTAAAGATGGAGATTTTCTGCTAGAATTCATGCAGCTTCCATACATGTTAGTTGTAAAAATTATCAAAGGTGATTCACAGATCATGTTGGGTGCTAATTCAATAGCATCAATATGGAAAATACTACCGCTTCTTAATTACCATTTAGAAACCCTAAAGAAGGAAGAATTTACCAACTCCCTAGAAATATTAAAGCTGGGGGTGGATTCCAACAACCCGATTGAATCCGGGCTTAAGATTATGGAGCCAATCAAAAATATAAATAAGGTGACTTATGGAATGGCTTTAGAGTTACTCTATAGATACCCTGGACTATTCAATGGTCAAATTTAACGAAAAGGTTCGTATTCACTACGTTGAAGCCAATTGTCCATGCAGAACCAGATACTGGGAATTCATGATTGCTGACAGAATGAGATTCCGACGTAGGATAAATGAAACTGCTAAAATTATTAA
>NW_027314695.1:0-9575 GCF_040954645.1 Diabrotica undecimpunctata | reverse complement strand
GAATGTGCTGGCCATTAACTCTTTATGTGTTAACTATTTATTGTTGAGAACTTGATTCTTGGTCAGTTTCGTCAGTAGAAGAAGGACTATTGAGAAGCAGTTTCTTCTTCAATCTGGTGATATTGTTTTTTAAAGTTTTATTTTGTATTTGAGAATATATAAAGTTTAAAATTTCTTTTATTTCTTGGCTTTCATTTGAATAATTTTTAACAATGCATTCAGGATGTTTTGAGTGAAGGGAATTTGCCAGAAAATCACATATTTCATGAAAAGTAGGTGTAAAGGAAGGGTTTCTATTTTCAATTTTTTCTTTAATTTGATTTAGAATAATTGGAATATCTTCTTGGGTTTTAGGCTTTTTCTTAGGTTTTTGAGTATCGGGAGGAGGTAGGTCATTTTCAAGAATTTCAGGAGAGGATATTTGTCTTTTAGTTGCAGGAGTAATTTCAGTGGTTTTTCTATCGCTTTCAATTACTAAGGAATTATCTTGGAATATTTTTGGTTGATTTGTAATTCATTGTTTGTTTGTGAGGAAGTGGTTTGGTCTTTTGTAGCTGATGCGTGATTTTGTATGGTATTGGGTTCTGGTTCCATTAATGTTTCGGTATCTTCTTGGTATTGGTTTCGTGGTTGATCTTGTAGCTGATTATATTTTTCATTGGTAGAGTTATGTATATTCACGTGGTGGTCAGTTTCCGTTTGATTAATTGAGTTGCTTGATGATGATAAAGAAGGACAGTCAGAATCGTGATGTCCGACAATCTTGCATCTGGAGCAGTTTAAACCATCTATGGAAATGTATAGTCGATATGATGTATTGTCGAATGAGATTAGAAATGAGCCAGGAATTGATGCATTTTCTAAAGGACTTATGAACATTTGCCTCCTAAAGCTGAGTACGTGGCTGTATTCTGAGTCTTGCATGCCTACTCGTAGAAACGTCATGTTGGAGGCGGATTTCATACCCATAGTTTTTAAGTGCTCTTCAATTATGCTATTAGGTATAGTAGGACATACATTAGATATGATGAGTCTCTGGGCAGGGGTTATAAGTCTTCTTACTTCAATTTGGTTACCATCAATATTTATATATTTGTGGGAGCTATGAAATTGATCAACTACATATTTAGAGGAAAGGTAGATGCAGATGCGGTTGTTTGCTATTTTGGATGCCCAAACAACATTTTTGGGCTGTACTATTGATCCAACAGCTTTTATATATTCGAAAACTTTTATTCCTTGTATGGTTAAAAGTATAATACCTTGGTCTTTTGAAGGATATTTGAAACTGTTTAATGCATTGGAGTAAGATATATGTGACGTAGTGGGTATATTTCGTGAGGTAGTAGCTAATTCCGGTTCATCCATCTTCCCGCTGAGAATTTACGTACATTGGCACAGAGGATCTGAAGCCGGACCTGGCCACTTAATAAAATTGAACAGCAGCCTAGCCTAATTACTTGTTAGCAGCAAGAACCAGCAAAAAGTTGTTGTCGATAATCGATAAGTTGAATTGAAATCGATAAAATATTTTGCCTTTTAAACTTCTGATTTTAAGGTTATTAATAATGCAGTTTTGTACTCACAGAATTCTACGATTTTCAGTACACTGTCACATTTAACTTTAAGTTGCAAACAGTATAAAAATTAAATTATATTTTTAATTTTAACTACCAGTAATTAACAAATTTGTCAGAACCGATATAAAGCTGTATGATCTGCTAGATATCGGGGCCGGACTTGAGGTATTAAAAACTTGTGTTCAATAATTTTTAAATTTGCAGAGCATTGTAAAGCAGTTAAACAAGCTGCTGTTATGAACCTGTTCTTATTCTGGCCAGGAGAGCAGTCTGAATACATTATTAGGTGTCCAACTTTAGGATCTAAATCTTTTGTTAGGTATTGATATAGGCAGGAACTAATTTCATTTCCGCCCCGTTTATCTAAGGATTCATGCCATAAATAGCAGTGGGCTTGTGAGTTATTACAGTCGTGACCTGTAAGATTAAAAGTTTACAATTGCCTCTTGTAAAACGACTCACCACTTTGGAGGTCTGGTGTTGGCAGGCAATGCTGTAAATCAAAAGTAATAGTTTTCATTTTAGCATTATCCTTAGTCAGAAATTTATCGTCTTCTTTGTTTTTATATCCTTGATCAGGATCAGCTTGTAAATGGTGTTCGTTTAACTCTTCTTTTAGTAGTTTTATTTCATCCTCATTCTTGCACGTAGTAATTTTTATTTTTAATTTGTCACATTTACCGCATGTGTCTTTCTTAGATTGCTTTATACTGATGTTAAGGCTGTGAAATATGTCTTCGTACATTTTACGATTAATAAAATTATCTGGGTACATCTTCTTGTAAGCTTCATAAATAGCAGTGAGTGCGTAGTTTGAAGGTGAATATTTCCTCGATGACTGCCTTCTTGTATAGTGACTTTCATATAGGGGGATAGATAAAATGTGATCCCTTGCCCTTGTTTTTTCATCATCTGATACCTTCTTCCAATTTTCATGATATCCTCGTTGGTCTAATGTCATTACGCCTGATATTTGAGAACATTTTTTCGCTACTATAACTTCTATGAATTTCTTACTAATTTATAAGTTTTCACAAAACAGTCCTTGCAAACAACAGAACGAACGCCATGAAGAGGGAAATTATAAATTATGGTATACTGTCGGTACCGTTGTCTGCTTGGGTCAGAACACCTATTTCGCATAAAACTCTTGTCTTTAACATCCATGAGAGAAGCTATATATTCTAACCCACGATTGTAGCTTCCATTTCCCAGAATTCTTTAAAAAGTTGCAAGCGAACTTCGTCCTTTATTTTTTCCTTGCACTTATTTCTACATAATTTCAGTTCTTGCATAGTTTTTTCTTTAATCTCTTTTCCAGTTCTTGTAACATATACGCTTTACCAAAATTTCGTTTTTCTCGTTTCTCTTGTCTCATTTTTCTCGTTTATTTGTTAGTGCGCTTTTTAACTTTCTCGTGGGCTTGCCCGTCTAAGTTATATTTGTCTACTCCAGTATTATTTATATCTTCTGAATTGGCTCTTATTTTTTTTTCTTTCTGCTATATCGCTGTCCTCGGCAAAGCTATCATATTTTTCATCCTGTGCAGGGACAAAATTTGGATCTGCAATACTATCATCTGATAAAAAATCTAATAGATCCTGAATTTCATCTGGAAGTGATGCAGCAACGCCACTGGCGTAGGACATCTCAGACTCATCTCTGGCATGGTGCTCTAAAATGCAACAGAAATAAAATTAGTTAATAAAATTTTTATTAGCAACCAACAAAGAACGACACTAAATGAGCATTTTGTTTTTGTTCATATTTCTTCCGTTGTTTGTATTACGTGTATCTACTTTTAATAAAATTATTTATTACTTACCAGAAGAAAAGGTTTTCTGTATTGGTATAATCCCTTCCAAGTAATTGTCAGCATTTTTTATTGCAATTTTCTAATACTTCTTCTTCTTAGGGTGCCTGTCCGTTCCGAACATTGGCGATCATCCTGCCTATGATGACTTTGTTGGTTACTATACGAAATAGCTGTGTTGAGGTCTTTCTATACCATGCTCTCAGGTTAGCAAGCCAGGATATTCTTCTTCGTCCTGAGGCCCTTTTTCCTTTAATTTTACCTTGCAAAATGCATTGAAGTAGCTCGTATCTGCCTTGATTTCTCATTATATGTCCCAAGTACTGCAGCTTATGGCTCTTCACGATGTTGACCAAATCCGCAGTTGTGTTGATCCTCCGCGGTACTTCTTCATTGGTGACTTTGTCTGTTCATGGTATCTTCAGGATCCTTCTGTATAACCATAGCTCAAAAGTCTGAAGTTTTGATAGAGTTTCCGCCTTCAATGTCCACCTTTCTACTCCGTACAGAAGTACTGAGTACTTATAACATTTAAGAAGCCTTACTTTTGTGTCTAGGGTGAGGTCATGGGTCTTGAACACAGAACTCATAGTCATGAATGCACTTTTTGCCTTTCCGATGCGACATTTAATCTCTTGGGTATTGTTCCACGACTCATTAATTATAGTTCCCAAATAGTTGTATTCATCCAATTCTTATTTGGTTCACATACAGATTTGCTCCAGTTATGTTTTCCTTGCTGATGATCATTAGCTTGATTTTGCTGGTGTTTATATCGAGTCCATATTTTCTACTTGTTTCCGTTATTTTGTTCATTAAGTTTTGCAGCCCTTCTATGGTACTGGAAAACACTATTGTATCATCTGCATACCGCAGGTTATTGAGCTTGACTTCATTTATTGAGATGCCTTCATCAATATCTTTTAGACCCTCTTCAAAAATATGCTCCGAGTACAGATTGAATATCAGTGGTGAAATTATGCACCCCTGTCTTACTCCCCTTAAGGTTTTGACCTGATCTGTATATTCTCCATCTATTCGGAGTAGTGCTGATTGATTCCAATACAGGTTAGCTATTATTTTTAAGTCTTTTCCGTCAATCCCTGTCCTCTTCAGCACTTCCATCGTTTGTTCATGTCTGACTCTATCGAAAGCCTTCTTGTAGTCAATCAGGCATGCAAAAACTTTACATTTCTTAAACAATACCTGCACGCTAAATAAAGCTTCCCTCGTACCAACGGCGTTTACAAATCCAAACTGATTGGGCGCAATTTGTTCCTCGCATTTCCGGCAAATTCTTTTGTGGATGACTTTTAAAAACAGCTTTAGCAGATGGGTCATTAGGCTTATGGTCCTATAATCTTCACAAACTTTTGCTTCTGTTTTTTTGGGCAATGGAACGAACTCCGATTTGAGCCACTCTACTGGTATTTTTCCTGCCTTGTATATTTCATTAAATATTTCAGTTATTATTTTTATTTGTTCTGCATTTATTTGTGCTACATTTTTTAATTTTCACTTATATTGGTATTACTAAATTTAAACAATTATTTTTATTTTTAAATAATAGTCACAACTATGACTCGTGTTGCATACTAATTTATAGGTTATGTGTGTTAAGTTGGTTGCTAGTTGGTTGCCCATACTGATATGGGCAGTGCCAAAAGGAATATGTTAACATATCCCTTTTTACACTAAACTTTATGTACTATTTTGTAAGTGCCTCTTTTGGAACTATCAACTTTACATACAAATTCAGCTACATTGACTAGTCTCCTTTTAAACACCATTAAAACGGACTTTTTTTATTACGTACATTACTCTGTAATGCAAATAATGCGTTAAATATCCTCTCTTTCTCTCTCTGTAGTTCCGTTCCTCCTTGTGAAATACTGGGCAAGTGTAAGATTGCTGACTGTCCGGGACAGCGCAATATATCTATTATTAACTAATTAAAAAAAAAAAAACCGGAAATATAATAAAATATATTTCCCAATTATATGATACAAATTACAAACTTCATTCTAATAGTATTTTGCATTCTTTAAGAATATGTCACCATGGTAATTTTAAAATAATCGATCATGGATCTTCTATGAATAAGAACTGATAGGGGGAATAGTATTTAATGTACATTAGTAGCTTGGCCGTAAAAATTTCCAAATTACTTAAGAGCACCTAGGCGTAACTAGTATAGGAATTTTGTAAAATTAAACCCCCAATTTTTGACGAAAATCCCTCATTATGACGAAAATAACAATACTATAAATAAAAGAATTATAAAAAAATTTAAACGTATAGGAAATTTAACAAGATTCAAAACAACAAACATATTGAGACCTATTTTAACTAAAACCAAACCTAACACCGGACAAGAAAGAACAAAGGATTGTATTTATAAAATGCCTGGTGAATGCCAGAACTTCTATTTAGGTGAAACACTATTGTGGTGAAGACCATTAAATGTTATAATCAGTGAATATTAATATTGCATCAAAAATGTAGAATGTAAACACGCATGGGAAAATGAAAATTTAATTCAATGGAACGATTTAAATTCAGTTCTGAAAAAAAAAACAGATGGGAAAAAAAAATCAAAGAAACTGTTCTTATTAGGTATGTTAACTAAAACCACCTGCTTTGCAAATTCCTCGGCAGAATGTAATAGGAGCTGGCTAACAATAATAAAAGAAGAAATCAATAAACAGAAAATACCACTAGTAAGTCAATAATTATTTCATGGATATATCAGTAATGTTTTTAAGTAACATGCATATAAAACAAAGTCTTATTTTACTATTTAAGAGGATCCAGATCTTAGAAGAGTACTAGATCGCTGTGCCTTCTGCAAAGATTAAGGTTGCTTTTATTAGGGAAAGTAAGTATATTGTTTTTATATGGGATAAATAAAATTGATCCTAATATTGTTGCCAATGTTATACCGTAGTCCCAATACTTATTGCCTATCCTTGTAAATAACAGTCAGTTAGATTATATGCCTTCCATCTTATACCAGTGTTTGTTAGAGTATCTATTAACTGTAATAAACTTACTGTACCAAAAATCATGCTGTCTAAAAATATACAAGCCGTTGTCTTAATGTTATTAACTAAGGTATATATTTTATTTGACGGATATAATATGGCATTTTCCGTAGATTTATCTACGAAAAACAATCCAAACGATTGTGAACGTAGAATAGTCGTGTTACAGTAAATAATATTAAAATTGAAAAAAACATATTTTCTGTTAACATTTGTTTTTAAAGAAATTTTGTAGTACTTGGTGGTGGTCGAAAAAATTAATATCAAAGACTAAATACTAAAATTAAATAAAAAATTCCTGGAAAGGGTGAAACACTTTAGATATCTGGGTATTGACTGCTAGGTTAAAACTGATGAGGAAATTTCGACCAGAATAAAAATTGCACGAAAAAGCTTTATTAACTGGCATTCTGTATTATACAGTAGAAGTCTGTCATTGTAAACCCGTCTAAGAGTATTTAAGTGCTACGTCTGATCCACTTTGTTTTATGGATGTAAAACCTGGACAGTAAAAATAAAAAATCCTAATAAATTAGAAGCGTTTGAGTTGTGGTGTTATCGTTGCATGCTCAGAATCCCGTTGACAGCATACATATCTAAGGAACGTGTCCTAGAGACCATGCACAAAGAGGAAGAATTGATTAACATCATCAAAATAAGAAATATAATGAGGGGATCTAAATGTCGCTTACTTTGGTTGATCATTCACGACAAAATCGAAGGAAAACACTGAATTAGAAGAAATCGACTGTCCTGGCTGCATAACATTAGACAATGGATAGGTCGAACGGTCAATAAATTGTTTCATCTAGCTGCCGATCGAGAAACATTTCATCATCAAAGCTTGTTAATACGACGATAACCAACGCTTGAAAACAAGCACGGTATAAAAAGAAGAATAATATTTCTGTGAATTATGAATCTTTAATAAACTGTCTTATTTGAGAACTATCAAATATTCTTAAGTTCAATTTTTCTGTGCGCACCCATTGATGTGGAAGGGTGGCAATATATTTTTTTTTCTCTTGCATTTAGGAAGGTTCGTTGATACTTGAGAGAGGGTTATCAGTTATCAGTATCACAAAATTAAAGAAAAAACAACTAATCTTGCTACTTTATCCTTTAATGAAAACGTTTCGTATATTAATCCATACACATCATTAATTCAATCAGAATATGTAGCTGGAAATTTGATAAAAGTAATTTATAAAAAAGTTCAACTCTAATACCACCGACTTGTTAAAGGTTCAGTGTATTTTTAAAGCAAAAACCGAGTATAACAGGGAACAGAATTATGTAAAAAAATTATATGTAATAATATTAGGAATTAAAATTTTACTAATGTTGACATGAAATTTTCCGATTGCTGATGTAGGGATTCCTAGTTGTAGTTAATAGACTCTGAGATAGCGCGTTAAAATAGACAGATGGAAAGAGTATATTGAGGAACTGTTTAGTGATGAAAGGCCCGAGCGTTAAATTAACGAATTAGTTACAGGACCTGACATAACTATGGACGAAATTGAACAAGCCATACGATTAGCAAAGACCCGAAAAGCGACGGGACCAGATGAAATACCGAGTGAAATAATAAAGCTCTTCGAAAGTTCAGGTAAAATATCTCTCCTTCATCTGTTTAATAAAATTTATGAAACTGGCTATATACCAACGGATTGGCGGCTGTCGACTTTTGTGATGATACCGAAAAAAGCAAATGCAAAAAGATGTATTGACTACCGAACCATCAGCTTGATGAGTCATGTTTTAAAGATATTTTTACGAATTTTGCACTCTAGGATGTACCAAAAAATAGAACAACAACTTGGTGACACACAGTTTGGATTCCGCAATAACTTTGGAATAAGAGAAGCACTATTTCGTATTCAGGTTATGGTACAGAGATGCAGGGATGTCGGACATTGAGTTTATATGTGTTTTATTGACTTTGAGAAGGCCTTTGATCGAGTAAAATATACTGAAATGATAGTCATTCTTCAGCAGGTAGGTATTGATAATAAAGACCTACGCATTATTAAAAATCTTTACTGGCATCAACGTCCAAACATCAGGATTGGCCGGTACACCTCTGAAGAGCTTCAAATACAAAGAGAAGTAAGGCAGGGCTGCATTTTGTCCCCGCTACTATTTACCATCTATTCTGAGTTAGTTTTCAATAAAGCAGTGGATAATGTTCAATGTGGTATAAAAATGAATGGCGTCAATATTAATGATTTGAGATATGCGGATGACACAGTGTTAATAATTACGAAGAACTGTAACATCTAATTATTAGGATTACCACAACGTGTAATGAATATGGCCTTAAGCTAAACACCGCAAAGACAAAGGTGATGGTCGTCAGTAAAACGCCAATACAACCGGAAGTGGTAACAGCTTATGGTAAACAACTGGAGAGAACTAACAGTATCACTTACTTTACCTACTAACAGAGCTGCATTCTTTAAGATGAAGAAACTGTTATGTGGAAACAATATTACTTTAAGTTTGGAAATAGATTAGTGAGATGTTATTTGTTCTCTACTCTTTTGTATGGTGTCGAAGGTTGGACTTTGACGGATAGACTTCTCAAGAAACTGAAAGCCTTTTGAAATCTGGGTGTATCGGAGAATCCTACGAATAAGTTGGGTGGATAGAGTTCGTAACAAAGCTGTTTTGCATCGGATGGGAAAAGTTACGGAAGTCATCAAAATAGTTAAAAATCGCAAACATAAATATTTTGGCCATGTTATGCGCCCACCCAAAGAGATATAATATACTCCATTTAATATTACAAGGCAAGGTAGACGGAAGAATGGGACCAGGTCGAAGACGAACGTCATGACTTAGAAACCTGAGAGATTGGTTTTAACAGATCCTCTGCATCTCTTTTCCGAGCTGCCGTCAACAAAATTACTATAGCCAATTTGATAGCCAACGCTCGATAATCAAGCTCGGCACATGAAGAAGAAGAAGATTTCTGATTTCTTTGGTCAGAACTCCTTCTCACCCTATGCTGGATCATACTTTTTAAGTTTATACACTCAATTCTTCATAGACTGTTAATCCTTAGAAACTATCGTTTCCCCATCCTTATCGTATTTTTTAAACTGTCATGTTTTTATACTCTGAGATAGCGCG
>NW_027314694.1:0-9606 GCF_040954645.1 Diabrotica undecimpunctata | reverse complement strand
ACGCGCTATCTCAGAGTAATTTTCGAGGCTGTTTTTAATAGGAATTTAATAATAATTAATAGGTTTAACAATTATTTTAGAATGAATAGGATTCAGTTTAAATATGTTTTAAATTTAATTTGACCTTCAGTTAAAAAACAAAATACTACATTTAACGAAGCCATACATATCAAACCAAAAAGTATTTTTAAAAAGAAGAGGTATCACTTCCGTACAAAAGTCCTACTTGTTTATCACTTCCGTGATTAATTGTCACAAAGCAATAAAAACACATGCATAAATGACAAAATAGCCTCGAAAATTATTTTTTTAAATACTCTATATCAAAATCAAACAAGTTCCTAAATAAACAACAAGGGGAGAACGACGGACATCTAATGTACATTATCCTTACCAATCGCTTACGACCTATGTCCCGGACAGTGTGCGTTATTCATATTTAAAACCATTTAAATTATATTTTTCGGAAACTAAACGCTATGTGCTGGAAACGCAACGTGCACGATAATATGCCACGACCTTTTACTTGCATTTCAGGTAACGAACCCTGTCATAATTTATGAGGTTTTATTACTATGTAGTTAGATAAAGTAGAAACCCTCAATTCAGAAAAGTGATATCATAGTTTAAACGCCGAATATCCTCAAATTTAAATGTACACAGCGGCCCTCGAAAACTGACTGTTTTCTCGATTGCAATTTGCGTTTCCTCATAAGAAATTACAGAATATTTAAAGTAGTATATTTATTTGTGCTTCTCTATAGAAAAACTGACCAGGAGTTGTTGTACAGTGTAGCCAAATCTTGTTCACAAGTAGTAATTATGGTCATACAAAACCTGTATTCTTCCACGCAGCGATTATTACCGTCATAAAAATACCAAAAAATATTATTTTTTCAATAGTAAAAATTAAGTACAAAGTTGTAATTAAATAAATTTTATTTATATGTTTCGTTTCGTTACATATTTAAAATTATAAAATAAAAATCGATATTTTAAAACAATATTTTTCAATCGTTTGGCAACTTTGGAATTAGCGACGGAATTCCGACCCGCAGAAATCCGTAAAACTAGTTTTTGTCGAGCAAGTGCCCAGCCACAATAGTTCATTTACATAGGCGTTTGTAAGGGTAGGGCATGTGTTGCATTTTGTGAATATATTTTATGCGATAAGTTTGTGTTATTAATAAAATGTGTTATTGATAATACGACTGTTATAGTTTGTCGTTTTATAGTAAATTTTTAGTTATATTCTGTGATTATTTGGTTTAAGTTTTATTGGAGTTGGACGAAAAACCGAGTTGTTCCAAGAGAAGACAGCAAAATTCTGATGTTGATTCCAAAAATGAAAAGCCGCAAAAGAGACGGAAAATGTTAACGTCCGAAGAGAAGGTAATGATACGAAACGTTTATGAAGAAATTGTCGGCAGAAAAATGGCATTAAATGTTAGCTAAGCGGTCGACATTTGTAGCAGTTTAACAAAAGTATCCGTTAGCTGTATTTATCGTGTACTTAAAAATACATCGGAAAATAAAAAGCAAGAAAAAGGTAAAACTAGAGGTAGGAAAAGCATTGTTTTCGATGACGAGACAAGGAATATTATACGTCGAAAAATTCATTCATTTTATTTTCGGAGTGAAATTCCAACACTGAAAAAAAATTCTCAAGAGCTTAAAAAAGATGACTCTTTACCCAAGATATCTCATAGGGTCTTAATCAGAACCATGCGCGAAATGAACTTTCGATATGTAAAACGTAACAGAAAAAATATGCTATTAGAAAAAAATGAAATTATTCTATGGAGAAGAAAATATTTAGAAGAAATACGAAAAAGTCGCAGCACTGGATGCAAAATATATTATTTGGATGAAACCTGGATTAACGAAGGTCATACAGTTGGAAAAGTTTGGCAAGATTTAAATGTCAAAAGTAAACGCGAAGCATTTATAGAAGGCTGGTCTACAGGATTAAAAGCTCCATCAGGAAAGGGACGGCGTTTAATCATCACCCATATAGGAAGTGATACAGGGTTCTTTGATGATGGTTTGCTTCAATTTGAGTCGAAAAAACAGGTGATTATCATAAAGAAATGACTTCCGAAGTATTTGAGCGCTGGTTTAAGAGAATCTTACCAAAATTGGAATCTGGGTCTGTGGTTGTTATGGACAATGCGCCATATCATAGCCGCAGACTAGAACAATTACCGACGACGGCATGGCGGAAAGGGAGAATTCAAGAATGGCTTACAGAAAAGGGGATTGCATACGAAGAATCAATGCTCAAAATTCAACTACTTGACATTGCACGGTTAAGGAAAAGTGAATATCTTAAATATGTTGTGGATGAAACTGCAAAAGATTATGGTGTCAAAGTTCTACGTCTACCACCTTATCATTGCGAACTTAATCCCGTTGAACTTATCTGGGCGCAAGTGAAAGGAAAAGTAGCACGCAATAAAAAAACGCTCAAATTAAACGAAGTTAAGGAACTTTTGATTCAAGCAATTATCCATGTAACTTCAGAGAAATGGGCTAAATGTATAGGCCACATAATTAAAGAAGAATATCGTATGTGGAAACTTGACACTCATGTCAAAGTTTTACTAGAGCCAATTATAATTACACCAGGTGAAGATAATGACAGCGATAGCAGCACTGCATCTTCAGATTTAGACAGCGAATAATATTTTCCAATAGTTTAGTAGGCATCAGCATAAAAAAACCAAAAACAAAAAAAAACGAGAAGAACATAGTAAGTGTGTATAGTGTTTGTGTTTAAATAGAATAGTACAATGTTTTGTTACATCCAAAATTATTTTTATTTTGTTTTTATAGAATTTTATTTTATTTTATAGGATTTTATTTTGTTTTGTTTTATACTGTTTAAGTGTTTTGTTTATTTTATTTAATGGGATAATATGGCTCTTGGCTAACACCCATTTAAAAAAAAGTGACGCGCCACAAGACATACCTCTCGGGTGGTGTGGAAACTGTCTTAAAATTTGTTTTAAAAAAATTTCATTGTGTAACTCTTTAAGGACGGGTCACGTTCAAAAGACGGTTTAGCGTAACTTCCGCGACAGCCTGGTGGCATCAGTAAGCTTTCTGCAAAATTACTTGTTTTTTATAGCTTTTTGTTTGTGGCATTCTGTATTTTTAGGAGACTGTATGGAATAAGCCACAAAATATTTATTTATAGGTTTAATTTACTGATTTTTCGATCTCTATATAAAGACATCGTTTTCAAATATACAAGTGATAGTAATATTTATTTTTCTATGTATATTTCTTCTGTATATTTAGAAATAATGTTGGGAATAAGTAACAATATATTTAATTGAAATGTTTAATTTACTGACGTTTCGATCTCTATATAAAGAGATCGTTTTCAAATATACAAATGATAGCAATATTTATTTTTCTGTGGATTTTTGCTTGTGGCATTCCGTATTTTTAGGGAGAATGTTGGAAATAAGCCACAATACATCTATTTACATGTTTATTTTACTGACGTTTCGATCTCTAGTACAGAGATCGTTTTTAAAGTTAAGAAAAAAAAAGAAAATAATATAAGAATATATAAATATAAAATAATAAACAAATAAAATAAATATAACTATAATTTATATCTTTGAAAACGGTCTTTGGATATAGAGATGGAAACTTCAGTAAAAACCTGCAGATAAATATATTGTGGCCTATTTTGAACAATAATATATAAACAATATAATATAATTAACGTTAAAATAAAAGTGAGTGTACGCCACTGGATTCTCATACGACTTTCCCCACTTCTACGACTTCAAACGATGACTCACTCTCCCAAATAGTGAAATCAGAGTTTAATATTTTGCAACAGATATCCAAATAAGACCGGTTTTGCTTATTCATGACGAAAGACAGGTATAACCTTTTTATAATTTATGCGATTTTATTAGTATTCAGGTTAACTTCAGGTTTTAAATCTTTAGCATCTTTTAAAAAAAACCTTTTCTCTGACCAAAAAATAAAGATTTTGGTTTATTACGTATATTATTAAAATAAATTTCGGGTAGGTATTAAAAAATATTTCATTATCTCCCTGAAAGATTTAAACAAAACACGGGGTATACTCAAATCACGATTAACAATATTCGAAAAATTTCTTGATAAACAGATTGGAAAACAATCTGACAATTTAGTCATTAAGGTGGAAACCAGGTTAGCAAATATAGAGCTTGTTATAGATGAATTCGAAAATATTCAATACGAAATAGAAAATATTTTGGATAATGTTTCTGAGGAATTAGACAATAGGGAAAGCTTTTCAGAGTTGTATTATTCGCTTGTATCACAAACGAAAGCGTTGATAAATTCGATTTCAAATAAGCATAAATGCAACAATCGTTCGGTAAAATCAGTTTCGTCGAACTTAGGTAGCACTCATTCAACAAAAGTGTAGAGCAAATTCAATACAGTCCACTTAACTCTCAAATAAAGCTCGCAACTATCGAGTTACCCCCATTTCAAAGGGTCATACGGGGGTTGACTTGAGTATCATGATACCTATGACAGTCTAATTTACTAAAATTCTTCGATCAATTCAATTCAGAAGTTCCATTATCTTCAGGCATCTCTAGGTGGAGAAGCGGCACAGGTTATCAGCTCATTGGAGATTTCGGCCGCGAATTATGATATAGCATGAAGCTTACTATGCGAAAGGTTTGTAAACACGCGTCTTTTGATCTACAATCACACAAAAGCTTTATTTGATTCTAAATTTGATTTGATTCCAAAAGAATCTTCTACTCATCTTCGTCAACTAATTAATAATGTTTCAAAAAACTTGCGTTCGCCAGAATCTCTTCAGCAACCAGTCCATTCGTGGGATACTCTGTTAATATTCATGATAGCAAGCAAGTTAGATGCCCTCACTGCGAGAGAATGGGAATCATATAGACCCGGAGGTGATCTTCCTACATTTGAAGATATGATCGCATTCTTGAAAGGCAAAGCAGATCTTCTAGAGAAGCTAGAAGTATCGAAAGTTACGTATAAATCGGACAGGCAGTCCAAATTCTCAAGGCAGCCGCAATATTTTCTCTCGTTTAATAGAAAAGCATGTACGTTCTGCGAAGAAGATCATAAAATATATAACTGCGCTAAATTCTTGGGGGCTTCAACCCAAGAGCGAATCAAACATGCTAATTCAAAACTTTGTGCACACAGGCAGCTGTGAGATTTTCCAATTTTGGTAGAGCGAGTGGAGGGTGGTTGTGTGATGTTAATCATAAGATACAACATAAGTTGAGGGAAGTGGATGGTCAAATGATTATAGATATAAAAGTAGGTGATGAAAAAGTAAACATTATTCCAGTGTACCTGAGGTCAGGAGAGTACTGGGCGAGTGTTTTGAAAATGTTGAAAGGGTTTTAGTAGAAAATTTAGATCAGAATGTTGAAAATAGTTTAGTTGTAGGTGATTTTAATGCAAGGTTGGGGAAGGAAGGGATTCTAGGTGATGAGCTTGATGAATATGGGGTATACAGAATTACAAGCCTGAGTGAAAGAAGAGTTTCTAAAGATAAGTTGATTAATCATCATGGGAAAAAGGTAATTGGACTATGTGACGACTTTAATTTGGTTATTTTGAATGGTAGAACAGAAGGCGATATAGAGGGGGAGTACACTTACTTAGGGCCGTTAGGCAGTTCTGTCATAGATTTTGCATGTGTATCAAGATCGATGTTAAATTTAGTAGATAATTTTTTTATAGGTTGTGAATATTATTCTGACCATATGCCTCTAATAGTGGAGCTGACCTTCGATGATGACGGTCAGGGATCAACGAGTAAAGTTTTGCCACTGCTTCCTAAAATTACTTGGAGCCAAACTGATACGGAAAAATATAAAGAAAGAATGTCTTGTGAAATTAATAGGGTGAATGAGTGGACTGGTCAACCGGATACAACCTTAGAGTTACTACAGCAATGTACAAAAAAGTCAGCACACAAGGGAGAATGTAAGCTTTTTATGGCAAAGGAGGAGTGTAAACAAAGCCAGCAATGGTTTGATGGTGAGTGCGCAAGAAAGAGGAAGCAAGTAATGTCATATCTCAGAGTATCTAGAAAAATTAGCTCAACTTATGCAACAAACATATACAGGAATGTTAAACAGGAATACAAACAGCTTTGTGACTTTAAAAAGAAAGAATTTTATAAGAATGCTGCATTGGGTTTAAAAAATACAAAAAATTCAAAAGAATTTTGGAAGGCTGTTGGACTGTATAAGTTTGGGGAAGGTGTTAACTTTACTGCAACAGTTTACTGCAACATTTTGCAAAACATTTGAATACGGAGATAACAGCAGATCCTGTGTTGTATGCAGAACCCTTTATCCTCAACGAACATTTAGACCGACCCTTTAGTATGGAAGAACTTCAAATTGCATTGGATTCTTTAAAACCAAATAAAGCACCAAGGGTGGATATAATTGCTGCTGAGTTCTACAAGTTTCTTCCAGAAAACGGAAAAGTGCTTATACTTGGGCTTGCTAAGAATTTTTTTGTCAAACCAAATTTTCTTCGGGGATTTTATGATGCAATAATTTTTCCTCTTTATAAGAAAGAAAATATGGAAAGTGCAGAAAGTTATCGAGGTATTAGCTTCTTAAATGCAGTAACCAAACTCATTGAGGCATTGACTTTAACCAGACTTACCTCGTGGGTACAAAATAATAACATTTTAAATGAGTTCCAGGCAGGATATAGAACTGGCTATTCAACTATAGACAACATTTTTAATCTTACGAGTATAGTAAACATCCAACATGCACAGGGAGTAAAAAATGTTTATACATTTTTTGTGGACTTTAGTGCTGCCTTTGATACAGTTGATCGGCGGGCCCTTTTTTACAAGTTGAGTCGCTTAGGATTATCTACTAAAGTGCTGAATTTGTTAAAAAGTATAACTTTTTGTGAATGACCTGCATGAAGCATTGGGAGGCGGTTTGGAGATAAATGGTTTAATTATAAGACTTATTATATGCAGATGATTTGGTTTTGATGGCAATCAATCCGAAGGTGCTACAGCGGATGATTAATGAACTGGAAAAATACTGCAGGATTTGGAATCTAAAAATCAATTTAGATAAATCCAAAATTCTTGTATTCAGAAGAGGAGGTGGTGTGTGCCATACAGCCAGTCACAACATGAAAATTTTCTACCCAGAAAGAATAAAAAGATAATACAAATTTCAAACTTAAGTAGCATTACAAATTTTAAGCATTAAAATTATTATTAAGGATAGGATAGAGATAAAACATGGACACTCGTTTCTCGTCTAGGGACCCATCAAGACATTGCTTTTAAGACAAACATTAGGGAATCTTGGAAGCTGAATGATCGAGTATTAGAGGTAGTGAATAACTATAATTATTTGGGAATGATACTAACACCCAAGTTGTCGTTTAAAGCTCATCTAAAAAAGCGCCAGAGTTTGGCAAAAGTAGCGATTCACACGGCTTGGAGTAGGTTAGTGTCTAAGGCTGATATACCCTTTTTGTTACAAATGGCAATCAACCTTTCATTACTTGTCATATTGATCATTATGGCCCACTAGAGAAGACAGGTAAAGGTTACAGATACATTTTTGAAATCGTAGATGCCTTTACCAAGTTTATTAGATTATACCCTTGTAAATCAACAAAAACTCAAGAAGTTATTAAGCACTTATTAGATTACTTCCGATGTTATAGTAAGCCAATGCAAATAATTTCTGATAGAGGTTCAGCTTTCTCTTCGAATGAATTCAATGGTTTTCTTGAGAAAGAGTCTGTACAATTGCCCTTGGGCAGATAGAACGATTCAACCGGGTCATCACTCTGATCCTATCGAAAATGTCACAGACCTCCATAAGTGGGACAATGCGTTAAGAGAAGTGGAGTTTGCCTTAAATAATTACATATGTAGGTCCACAGGCGACACACCAAGCATGCTGTTATATGGTGTTAACCAAATTGGTAAGGTTAATGATGTCATGAGGCAAGAATTGGAATCAAGCAATGTGCAGGAAAGGAACCTAGGCGAGCACAGGCAAAAAGCAGCCAACATTATTATGAGCATTCAGGAATCCAGTGAACAATATTACAATTTAAGATACAAATCCCCCAAGGAATATAAGGTAGGAGATTATGTACTCATCCGAAATATTGATGTGACCCCAGGGGTAAATAAAAAGCTTATACCTAAATTTAAAGGACCTTTTATTATTAAAGCTAAGCTTGATTTTGACAGGTATATAGTATCAGACATAGATGAGTTTCAATTGACCCAAAGACCTTGTGAGACTGTGGTTGGTCCTGATCAGATGAAGGCATGGTTGCATGATCAACCAAAAACTGATTAAAATCATGACGTAACCTTTGTTATTTCCTTTTAATTATGTGAGTCACTAGTTTATTCGTTTATGAAGCTATAGCAATTATTATATTGTGTTGTAGTATTAGGTTTAGATTTAGGTAACTATACCATTTTATAGAGTACTATTTTATTCGTAAATTGAATATTATGAATCCTTATGACCATCTTACACTGTGTATCAGGTATTATTGTAGTGTCCATGACACACCATTTTCTGTATTATGAAAGTCTTTAGACTACTTATGTTTATGCAGATTTATGCACTTATGAAAAATTTATAATTATGTTCTTACGTATGACCTGACAACTTATTGCTAGTTTGTACTTCACTCATGTAATTATGCTATTTATGTCCTTATGTGCTTTATGCAAGAATTGTGATAATTTCACTCATGTAATATATATATAAATGATGTTTCTAAGTCCAAGAACGATATTTTTAAAAAATAACTTTATTTACAAGGGACTACTTACTACAGTAAAATGCAAAATAAGAGTGACGCTATACAATGCAAAAGTAAATTTATAATCTCGGTGACGCCGAGGTGTGGCTTGCTGACGCTGTCCTTTTATTATAGTTGAATTAGCAGTTCTGGTTTCTTAACTCCTCCGGGGCTAGATGAGAACTATGGGGTGGCATAGTTCGAAGAAATGGAAAATTATCTGGTACCTTTTTTTCTCGTACTGTGGATTCTTTTGGTGATTCTGGATTTGTCCTTTTTGTGTATATTCGCCAAATGGTGTAGACAAGGAAAATGATTGCTAAGACATATAAAATTATGGTATAAAAACTGACATGTTGAAAATGAACAGGAACTGTGTCTAGATTGTCTATTTTGTTTTCTTGATCTGCTAAAGCACTTTGCACATTATTTAATTCATCTAATTTTATCGAGTCTATTTTTATTGGTTTAAAGTTTAGATCACTGACCGGCATTTTTAGTAATACTTCTAAATTTGGCAGTTCCATTTTAATAAAATTTGGAGTTTTTAGTTCAAATGTTTTTAAAACGTAATTGTCTATATATATTTCGCACGCACTATTGAGTTCGATTAAGTAACTACCGTTTAATGGAATATTGTCCGAATTCTTATCGCATTTTTGAATACTGATCACTTTGTTTAGCGTTATTACAATCCACTTATTGTTTTCTAGTTTTTGAATTTTTATATTATTAATTTCTGTTGGCACACTCTGAGATAGCGCG
>NW_027314693.1:0-9621 GCF_040954645.1 Diabrotica undecimpunctata | reverse complement strand
ACGCGCTATCTCAGAGTTTTTATTGTCAATGAAATACATTACAACAAAAAAAGAGTTGTTTACTTTTATTGTCAATGATATACGTTAAAACAAAAAATCTGTACTTACATTCTTTTTCTTCAACTACATAATGTATAAAGCGTATTTTCAAGGATAACATAAACTATTGCTTCTGCAATTTTAAGAAGTCTGTCATTTTTGACTGCTTTAAATTGTCCAGTATCATTCTATCTATCATATTTTCTAAAGTTGTGAAACAGTCGTATTTATTCATTGTAAAGAAGTTTATTGCGGGCGGCAGTTAAGTTTATTGAGAGGCCGTTTAAAAAGGTATTTATTTATATCCACGGCCGGGCCAAAATAGTAAGAAAACACGTTTTTGGATCTTTATTTCTTTCGTTATAACCAAATTTGCCTCGCTATAGAGGATTATAGTTCAATAAAAATTTCACGGGACATCTAATGTATCTGGTTATAAGCGAAACCTCGTAATAACCGTGTTCGTTATAGAGAGAGTATACTGTATTTGTAAAATTAATAAAATTATGAAAATATTCAGAAGAAATACAATTTTCAAAAATGTTTTCAGACCATCATCAGTGAAACCTGGAAGTAAGTAATCCCACTTTATTTAATGGTTAAAAGGGGCAACATTTTGACTGTGGTAAATAACAAACGTGTGATATCCTTACTTACTTGATTTACATTTTAATGTTATAAAAATTAAAAATAACATAACGTCGATGATTCAAGATTTAACCAAAAGGCGACATACTAACCCTTCCTCAAAATGGCGACCACGTCTGGGCCTAAGAAAAATTACCAGCTAACTAAGTTTGAGGACCAGAAAGTGACATTAATAGCTGTAAAAATGACCGATAGTTTATTTTTAGACACTAATCAAATTTAAACACCCTTTTATGGGTTCTGGTTGGTACCAAATTAATGTATATTTTAATTTTCGTTTAAATTAAAGTTACTAATATATTTTGAAAAATTTCACAAATTCAATATCACATTATGAACATTCCACAAATTCTTAATCATTTGTCGCTCTTTTCGTTAGTTTTTCAGTTTTTTTCGCACTTGTTTATATATTTTTTTGCTCAAAAGTGTTCGATGTAGTTATAAAAATATCAAAAAGACTCGTGTTTTGTACCAGAAACAAGTCGTTTAATGCAAGTTAACATTTAATTACAATACAGTATATATACACTTATTTAGTTAGCACGTTAATATTACCGCTAATTTAATATCTGAAGGAAATAAAGTATTCTTTATTATTGCGTATTTTATTAAACTCGAACATGTCATAATATGGCTTAATATTGGAATAGCCATTATCCTAACAAACAAATTGAAGACCCTGATGCAAGAAGTAACAATATGTAAATTTTAAGGGAGAAGCAAATAAAGTTTTATTTTTTAATTTAAAATTTATGTTGTTCATGAAGTAGGACCGAACTAATACAACAGATAAATATGATTTTGCCGCCATTCTACAGCCAAACAACAATGCTATTAAGGAAACAAAAATTTGGTGCAATAATAGGATAAGTTTAAGCCTTTTTTGTACTGTAGTTTACAGCAGGTGCAAAAAGGGGATAAGTTACATTAAAACCCATTTTCAGAAGAAATACTTTATTATTAAATGTGAACTACTTATTAATAAAAATGAATATAAAATAAAGCAACGCAAATTTTAACAGAAAGTCTATTTCTTATACAAACAGGTATCCATTATAAACGTTTTAATAAAATAAAATTAATTAATCAGACTCATCATCGACAGAGCTATGTGTATCCGTGATATCTGAATCAACGTCTATCTCTTCTAATGTATCTTTGTCTGATGTAAGAGATTGATAAAAATACATTTCGTTCTTTCCGACATATTCATTAGCTAACAACATAACATTTTGATATTTTGCATGCTTAATACGCAAAGCATTTTCGTAACATTTTGACATTAAAGTTAAATTTGGTTTTGAGTTATTTTTAAGCATGGTAAAATGTGTAAAGAAAGGGGCACTAGCAGTCTGACTAACTTCAACGCCATTTAAGTTTTTTGTGTATTTAAATACACGATATGTAGAAATAGTAAACTTTCCTTTACAGACAGATTTCGGCACCGGAAGAAAATAATCTTTTAAACTTTCGACATAGTTATAGATTATGTCCTGAGTTACAGGAACAACAAAAAAGTTTTTTGATGATGATTTAACTATATTCATATACTCCTGTGGTAAGAAAATCCTCTCAATGCATTTCTTCTTTTTTTCAATTATTCCGAAGTAGCGATCGCAGGGAAGGAAGCTATGTCCCGGCTCAGGAAAACGATGAATTATGGTATCAAATTTTCCCTCCTGACATAATGCAACTAAAAACCTAACCAAAGTATTATTTTTATTTTGCGCGCAACAGTTATCGCTAAATAAATATAATGTTTTGACATTTGGATTTAAAATATTTTTAAAATAGTAATGTAAAAAGCTTAACACATCATTTGATCCTTTTTTAGCAATACTTTCATCATACATAAAGAAATGTCCAGTCTTGTTTTTCGCAGAATGTATACAGAAGTTATGTACCCATAACTGCCTCAAAAAAAGGCATCTCCTGAAGGTACTTTCGGAAGGAGCATGTTTTGTTGGAAATCGAAGCACAAAACTTCAATGTCATCATTTTCTTGTGCTTCTTTTGACTTCTCTTTTAGCTCGTTGTAGAACACTTCAGATTTTCGAAGATGTACATTCTTTTGTAATTCGAATGATTTCTTTTCTTCTTCTGAATCAGCACTCTGCATTTTATTGTTTAAAATATCACATTTTTTGCAAGTGTCCTTCCGTGCAGCACCAAAACTAATATTAAAGTTCTCACGAAAGTATCGCCCGTAAAAATCATACGATATTTTTGGTTTGTATGGAAGATGGTCTTGTTTTAATTGATGTATATCAGGTTCATACTTTTTCAAATATAAATCATACATAATTGAAATATTTAAATCACTTGACAAATAATATTTATCGTTTTTGTTTCGAGTATAATGGGAAATGCGTTTTGGAAAGCTGTTGATGTGATCGCGTACTTGCCCTCTTAAATCTTCGGGAATTAAATTAGGCCTACTTGAATGACGACCTCTTTTATCCTGAACAGGTGTAATGTTTGTAGACAAGTGGGTTGCGATACGCTCCAGACGTCTTTTTCCTATACCATGAAGAAGGCACAATGCCATCTTGCAAACATTTAACTCAAAAGCACCTTTTCGTAACTGAAAAAAAATTTTTACCTTAAAAACTTCAAAAATACTCAACACAAAAATGTCAGAGCATTTTTAAAAGTTTGCAGATACACAAATTTTTTATCTACTCTATGTCACATTATGTATAAGTTTTTAGTTTGTGAAAACTGTCATTATAGATAGCAGTGCGTGAAGTGTTTAAAATGTGCGTGAAGTAACAATGTATTTTAAATGGGACTTACTTGTTCGCACTGTTTTTGACATACTTTTATATAATCAAATATCCTTAACTTTCGCGTTGTCATGGTGATGCCATAATGAGCAATAAATTACGACAACAGTTTTGACAGTTTTGTGGTTTAAAAGAAGTTAGAATTTTTAAATGCCAAAGTTCTAAAAATTGTAGAATAGAAATGAATTTCAGTGACGAAGAGTTACAGTTTGTTTATTTGTTTATCGTAGAGTAGATAAAATATTGTATGAAACAGTTCGTGAAGTATGCTTTTTGCGAACACACGCGATATTTAGAGCACGAGGGACAGGCGGAGCGAGTGCTATACATCGCGTAAAATAACTATTTTGTACTTATGTTTATCTACTCTATGTCACATTATGTATAAGTTTTTAGTTTGTGAAAACTGTCATTATAGATAGCAGCGCGTGAAGTGTTTAAAGTGTGCGTGAAGTAACAATGTATTTTAAATGGGACTAGGCTATCACCGCTAGGCTATCACCGCCGACAATACACAAAATAAAATTAAGAATATTAAAAAAATATTACCTTATACTTATAGGTATAGTTCCTTATTAATTTTGGATCTCCTTCAATTTTGCGCCGTCGAGTAATCTGCGAAACCTGTATCAAACTTGACAAATAAGAGTCTTGTTTTTCTTGACTTGAAATACTATTAAAAACCGATATTATTTCCTGCTTTTCGGTTTCTGAAAGTTTTTCTATGCATTTCTTACTACATTTGCAATCATCGCCTTGTTTCCTTTTTGGTACCACTTTTCCCGTTGTCGTAGATTTATAAGCTTCACCTCTAGCTCTTTTTATTTTCTGCACATTTCTTTTCCAGCTCTTGGGATATCTTGTTTTCTTTCGTCCATGTTTATTATTTGCAGCCTCTTTATCAGCGGACTCCTTTTCCTCATATAAACTATTTTCAGATGCACCAGAATCATTCGAAGGCAGAAACTCGCTGCCTGAACTTCGAAATGGTTCATCCTCACTATTTGAACTCATAATAATATCCTATGATCTAGTAATAATAAAAAAATTCTCGATATTTTACTAAACCGTACCTCTCGCACTATGTTAACTCTCCAACAGTTTGTCGGTGACTACGTGACTTAAATCGCGTTCGTGGCTCGGGCAGATACCGGTACTTTCACCCAATCGCGGCAAGCCACCGGTGTAATAGTGGGACGGAATAACACAAATATAAAAATTAATTCAAAATTTGGTGCAAGAACGGGATAAGTTACACATTTTTTATTACGTTCTTGCACCAGACCATACCAGGGAATAAGTAGTTTGCTCTTATAATTTCAGTATCTATTACCTGTACATATCCTATACTTGCGCCAGGCAAGAACAGTTACTTTTTCAACCTAAATAAGCACCTATCTCGCTTTTGCAGAATTTGGTACTTATCCCCTTCTTGCACCAGGGTCTTCAATTAGTACAGAATTGGCAAATTCCTTAGCATAATGTAGAAGGATCTGGTTGGAGGCTAGGTCGTGGGTCCTAGCCTCCTCAAGAATTTCTCTCCAGTCGTCCCTATCCATCGCCTTTCTCCGACAAGCACGCATTCCCATATTTCTCATGACTTCATCGATGTTATCAAGGAACCTTGTTCTAGGTCTTCCTCTTCTTCTCTGGCCAATGGGTCTATCAAGGAGCGTTTTTCTAGCTGGGTTATTTTGTTCCATTCGCATTACATGCCCTATCCACCTCAGACGTCCTATCTTAATATGTTTTACGATATCAGGTTCCTGGTATATTCTATAAAGTTTGAAGTTGTATCGTCTTCTCCACACTCCATTGTCATTCACTGCTCCATAGGTTCGCCTTAGTACTTTTCTTTCGAAACATCCTAACATGTTTTCATTACTGTTTGTTAGAGTCCAGGTCTCTGAATCATATGTTAGGACTGGGCGTATTATTTTTGTATTTCTCGATATAATTTTTTTTATTTTACAAAATAGTCGCATCAACCTCTGGGGTTATTAGCAACATATATACATATACATAAACTAATTTATTTACAAATGTTAAATTTTGTTATAATACATTGATATCTTTAAGGAATTTTACCAGATGTTCAATTTTACAATTTTTTCCCAAGATTTCATTTGTTGATCCGAAGATGTGGTTGTTCTGTCTCTGTAACTGCTATCTTGGGCACTCTACAAGTACATGCTTAACACTTAGTGGGGTATTACAATTTTCACATAATGTGGAATTAGTGTAACCAATTATGTGTCCGTGGGTAAGTCGGGTATGTCCTAGACGGAGACGAGTAACAATGACTTGGTGAGTTCTGTTGGGAATTTGAGATTTCCACGGTTTTACAAACGTTTTTACTTCGCGAAGTTTTGAGGTTGAACTGTCCCACTGGTTTTGCCACAGATTTTCGACTTTCACTTTAATAAATGATTTTAAATCATTAAGAACTACATCTCTCACTTCACTCGCGGTTTCACTTCTCAATATAATTATGGATTTAAGGAGATTGAGCCCAAAATAGCATCTGCTGGCCATGCAAATTCTGCGGTTTATCTTTGCGGTAGTATTATTTTCAGTGTTAAGGAGCCCTCCCAGGTATACAAATTCGTTCACTGATCGATGGCGTTTTTTATAACAAGTGGTCGTAGGATTTGTGGTTGCGTGCTTATTTTCATATACTTCGTTTTGTTGGTGTTTATTATTAAACCCACTTTTGTAGCTGATTCTTTTAATGCTACATAGGCCTCTCGTACACCGTTTTCCGTTGTCCCAACAATATTGATATCATCAGTATAGGTAAAGATTTGCACTGATTTATTATATATTTAACCAATAGTTTTGATATGTGACTTACGTATTAATTTTTCCAGAACCAGATTAAACAGTATACAGGAGAGAGGGTCTCCCTAGCTCAGCCCGTTATTTGTTTTAAAAGGTTCGGACAGTTCCTCCTGAATTCGTACTCTACATTTAAATTTTTCAAGAACTAGCTCTTTCATTCCTTTGAACATTTCTCTTCTATTCACAGAGTCGTAGGCTGCTTTGTAGTCTATAAATATGTGATGAGTATCAATACCATATTTCAGTGTTTTTTCTAAAACTTGTTTCAGGGTTGTAATCTGATAAATTGTCGATTTACCACCTCTGAAACCAGCCTGGTATTTTCCTACTATCCGTTCCACATATGGTGCCATAAGCGCAATTCCTCTGTGGTTAGAGCATTCAAAGATATATCCTTTTTTGTGTATGGTGCAAAGTATCCCAACATTCCAATCATTGAGGAGGGATTTCTGTGTCCATATTTTTTTTATAAGCTACTGTAATGCCATAATGGTATCGTGGCCACCTTTTTTTATATAGTTCAGCTGGAAAATTATCTATTCTGGGTGATTTGTTTTTGGCTAGTTTTTAACTGCATCTTTAACTTCAAGAATCGTTGATGGTTCCTCTTCCCTCTCGTCTGTTCCCCTTATATCATCTCTTTCGTCTTCCAGGTTTTTTTCTTGTTTCTCCATATTAATTGCCTGGTTAAAATATTTCACCCATCTACTCAATACATCTTTTTTTGTTGTTAATAGATCGCCATTCTGACTTCTGCATTGTCTTGTGGTTGCCTTGAATTCTTTTCTGTTGATGTTAACCTTCTTATAGAATGCTCTCTCTGTTAAGGTTTTTCAATATATTTAAGTTCCTTATTTAAGTGGTTTCGTTTTTATCTTTTGCGTATCCTCCTTCTTCTTTTCTCTGTGTCTGGAAATTCTCTACAGTTGTTCTAGTTCATCGAGTAAGCATCTTTCTGTAGGCTTCATTTTTGAAGTTGTAAAAAAATAGTTTATATAAATTAGAACCGCTCATTTTACTCTGAGATAGCGCGTATAGTAACATGTAGCCCTATCTATTGTAAACATTGTGTTCTGTCTATTACAACAAAATAAAGTTTAGTCTGTGCATCTGTCATCTCATTATAAGAGGTTATGTGCCCAGATTAGGAGAAAAACATATGTTCAGTTTTTTGTTAAGTTGCCGTGATTGCAAAAGAATGACCAGCAATTCTATAATAAATGTTCCTAAATTAAAAGGACGAGAAAATTATATTGGTAAAATTATATTAATTGATTGGGTGTTTGCAGTTGAAAAGTTGTTACTGTTAAAAGGATTATCAAATTGCATCATGGAAATAGTAGCAGAACATGATACCAAAGCAAAATTTATTTTCACAATAGAAGCATCGCTTTATGTTAACATAAAGGAATCAATACAACAGTGGAATTATGGCAGAAATTGAAATCCATGTTTGGAGACTTTGGATTTACCCAAAAAATTAGTTTATTACAGTTTGAAAACTGCTTCTATTAGCAATAAGTGAATAAGTTCATTATTGTTGGTTGGACTGTCACAAAAATACACGCCAATGATCATGGCCATAGAAAATTCTGGAATTGCTATCACACAGCAATAAAATTAAAATTACTAGATACAGATTTGGGAATTTATTTTTGTTTTTTCATAGTAATAGAAAGAACGGCAGTACTAAACATTTATTTATAAACTTTTTGAAGTATTTTAATAGTAGGCAAAGTTGGGACTAATTTACTTCTTTTTTAATTCAATACATTTTAAGAATAGCTGGGTGATAAAAACAACATTTGTACGAAAAATTTATTATTTATCCTACGACTTTACAAACCCTGCTTCCACTAGTGCTTGTCGAGCAGCATTGTTAATATGCCTAAATCTATCTGGACCCAGCTGAATACCACCATACCTAAAAGAGAATACTATCAGTATCAGTCATTAGATTAGATTCCTGAATTAGAAATCTTAAAAAATCATATAAAGGAACATTGTTTACAAGGTTCATAGGCCGTTGTCTAAAATTGCTTTTTTGTGACGCTTCATCTGCAGCTACAGCAGACATTATTAAAGTTAATGCGGGGGTGGACATAGTAACCTCCGGTCGCTCACAGTGATAGCTGAGTATGCATGTGTGAACAGACTGCAAGAAGGACTCTAAAATCTGCAGCCAAAAATTCATTGGGTACTTATATCCTGATACAAAGAAAGAAACAACTGGGTTGTTTCTTTCAAAGATGCAAGAAAATAGAAGAACAAGGAACAGCAATATTTGTTCGAAGATAAACCCACTGGTACCATTTTGTGTCATATGCAAATGTGGTCATTAGTTTGCGTACATTTAAAAGGTTTTTATTGCATAAGCAATGTAGAGCTGTTTTAAAATGCTTGTTACCTAGTTTTTTTGCTTTCAATTAACAGTCATATTCTAAAAATTTATGAATATTTTTCAAAAGTTTTTATCACCTCATTTAGTTGATGTTGTTGTTGTGGTTGTATGAATTGTTTTTACTATTCATACAACCTCTGATCTGGCATCAACATAATACCATAAGAAGATAGGAACATAAAACTCCTTTAAACTACAGCTAAATATTGGTTGCTCTTAGGTACAAAATGACTCTAGAGGTCTATCAAACAAATTAAGCTGCTTTAGCTGCTTTCTACGAATCAAAAATGAGTATTTTTGTACAAACTCTTTCTGTTAACTGTTTATGAATACATTAAAAATAAATTACACTGTCTTACCATCTTGAAATTACAACCATAACATTATTAAGTTTTAATGTTTGTAGTAATTCTAAAACTCTAGATGAGGCTTTGTTTTCTCCGTCATCATCACAATCCTAAAATACAGATTTTATCAACACTGACAACAAAATGCAATATTTAGAATGTGTACTAATACTAATACTAGTACAATGTATTTATCATCATATGACTAATTTCAACCTAATTTCATGGGTCATCTGACTCAATGCACCTATGTATGTGATTTTTTGTGATGCAACTGGTTAAGAGTTAAATCAGTATTAAATATCAAGAAAAATGAATACCTGTAGCACAACATTATTAGGCAACAAAAACTCTGAGATAGCGCGTTTATGTGTCGCATTAGCAATCTTCTTGTTTTCAAGCAACAACTCCATAAATGCACTAAAATGAGTAAAAATTATTAAAAATCATAAAACTTCAAATGACACATACTTTACTTCTTCTTTACTCTTTACTTCACAAACATGACCTTGAAATACACTCTTCCTATCTAAAATTGTTGAAACTCTGAGATAGCGCG
>NW_027314692.1:0-9671 GCF_040954645.1 Diabrotica undecimpunctata | reverse complement strand
ACGCGCTATCTCAGAGTTTAAATTTATCAACAAACCGTACATTAAGTTTAATCTTTTAACAAATCAGAATTTAAAATTTTGAATATGTACCAAATGACAGAAACAGGATAATACTGACTGTCATACGTAGAAATGAAATATCAAACTTTACTGAATTATTTTTTAATTATCAAGGTTAACTTTATTTAAAAGAAAACTAAAATATGACAAGTAGCTGATCCATAAAACTTATATTTACTTATAATTTTTTAATTTGTCATGGAAGCAAATCTTATTATATTATCGAAAAATGTTTATTTTACTTAGAAAAATTTAACAAAAACTACTTGGCTTCACTGGCTGTGTATTTTCTTTTAAGATATTAAGGAAGTTTATTACCTTGGAATTGGATACAAAAAAAAATACACTGTTCCACACAAACTTAAAATAATTGGATTCAACCATAATGAGATGGAAACTGGGCAAATCTTGGAAAAGTCAAACATCGAATTCCACTTAAGATTTTCCTGATGATAACAATTTATATTTTTTAAAAGCCGGCTACTTAATTTTCACTTAAAACCATGTGGACCTCTTAAAACCTTGGAAACGCTGTTTTTTAAATTCTTTCATACGAAATACGGCTTTCAACAAACCGGTGATTAACTAACTCACTAAACAAAGACTATCAAATAGCATTTTGAAATTAAATTCACCTTTTCTTAACTTATGAAATTAAACGAAAATTTTGCCGGTTTTTTTTTGGAAATATCCATGAAAAAGACCTTTCCCGTTCAGAACTCAATCTGTTTCTCGACTACTACACTTTCGAATTCCCGATTTGACAAATTAGTCATGACTTCAACAATTTAATTAATTGCTCTCGCAGAAGATCCATCGACGAGTCATATCATTCTAAAAAATCATTCTCTTCCCTCATCACTTTCTCACCAACATAAGTGAAAAGATTCATATTTATTTGCTGCGTAATATCTAGACGGAATCAAGATCAAACGAAATAGCAATTCAAATTATTATAAACAGACTCGAAACTGCTTATATTAGTAATCTCAGCGACCAAAAATATTAAGAATATTTTTTCGGTGTTAAAATATAAGATACGGGCTAAGACGGAAAAGCTACATAGTCTAGCAGATGATTATAGTTTCCAATTATAAGGTCATTTTTCCTCGCTTTGTTTGTAAACTTTACGAAAGTCCCGTGTTTACGTCATATGATAAATCAGCTAGTTCTTATTGTTTGTATTTTGATTTTGAGTGTTTTAGTAATAATAAATTAAGGTAAATTGTTTTTTCATTCTCATTACATTACATGCTAATATTGTATTGATCTTTTTTATTAGGATATTAAATCTAAAGTTTGGGTCGGCAAAACAATTAGGGAAGGAAGAGGTACATATTAAAAACAGAGAAGAGAATGATCAAAACCAGTTTGAAGTGGGCTGTAATGCCTGGGGAGAGGACAATTTGGAAACTCAATGCTCTGGCTCCCACAGCAAGGTTAATCCGGAAAATAATTCGTCTCTCTCTTCTGTTCGCTTTATCCAAGAGCAATATAACAGTCCAGTTCAGTCTGAAGAAGAGGTAGAACCTAATTCAGATGAAGATCATATTCCCTTAGCACAAGTACGTAAACGTTCAAAATATGTAATAAACTTGCATGTGTAAAAAGATCGCAAATGGTCAACATATATGTTTGATGTCACCATTTCAGGCAACTTTTACAGGTCTTGTATGAATTGTGGTCGCTTTTTATTTCTGCTGGACTCCTTTAGATTTAATATTAAGGCAACAAGCGAAGAGAAAAAGATAAAAATGGTCCCTTTACATACATTCTACAAATTTTAAACATTTTTATTGCTACATGTAGAACATCTTAATCTCCATCCTCATACGTTACAATTGACAAACAACTTTTGGCACTCCGAGAAAGCTGTCACTTTAGGACGAATATTTCGAAAAAGCCAGTGAAGTATATGATAAAAATTGTTATGGTATACGATTTCTTAACCAAATGTATGGTAGAAGAAAGTCCTTATTTTAAAAAAAAAAAACAGAAAGCAACGGTCTGCCTCTAGCTGAATGTTATGTAGAATAATTGACAAGATATGCATCGCAATGTAACTATGGTCAACTGGTTTACATCCGTTTTTCTTGCTAACCAATTGTTACAAGATTTCTACAACTCACCTATGATAGGAACTATGCATAAGAATAAGGAGGAGATTCCTAAGGAGTTCTAGAAAGCAAAAGACCGAAACTGTAATCCGTCATTGTCTTGTTTCGATTGAAAAGACGTTAGTATCTTACATGCCAAAGAGGAACAAAGTAGTTTTATTACTTTGAACAATGCATGAGGGATCAGAAATCATAGATAAAATTGGCAAGCCATAATTCCTAACTATAATGAAAGCAAAGCCGGTATCGACACCATCGACCAAATGTGTTCTAATATGACTTCCAGCAGAATAACACAAAGATGGCCAGTATGAGTATTCTATGGAATGATAAATATGGCCAGCATAAATTATTACGTTATTTATACTAAATATGTTAAAGAAAAGCAAAAAATCTTTATGTTAACTTCAAAATTCCTGAAAATGTCTTCAAATATCAATATGTGATTGGGTTAAGCCTTTTTCTTACAAAACCATGGATGCTAAACAGAACCTGCTAAAGTTTATGTCGAAATATTTTTTTCAGTGAAAGGACATTGTTGAAATCCTTAATTTAATTAAAGAATATAATGCAAATATGACCCAGAATATCAACACTACATCAAACAATCCCCTGTAGAAAGACTGACGCACTACAACTATCTCGGCAGCATAATAAATGAAGACTGGACCAATAACCAGGAGATTAGAGCACCCATCGGAATAGCTAGATCCACCTTCAATAGAATGGGGACCTTCTTCAAGAGTCACAACCTCTCTCTTGATACAAAAGTAAGAATGCTGCGATGGTACGTCTTCTCTGTCCTTTTTTATAGTGTTGAATCGTGGATCTTGAACGAAGATATATGCAGAAAACTGGAAGCATTTGAGATGTAGCTATATTGGAGAATACTTAAGATCCCGTGGACTAACCGAGTCACAAATGAGAAGGTCCTCAGAAGAATGAATAAGAACCGAGAGGTACTGACCACCATCAAATCCCGAAAGTTACAGTTCTTCGGACATATTGTGCGAATTGAATCCAGATATACTCTCTTTCAACGAGGTCCAAGAAGAAGAAGAACATCTTAGTTAAAGAACCTCAGAATCTGGATCAATACAACATCTGTGCAGCTTTCCCGCGCTACTGCAGATACGATAAAGATTGCCATGATGATCGTTGAAATTCGTAACGGATAGGCACATCAAGAAGAAGAATGACCTAGAAAAAGAACAGAAAACTTGTTTCTTCTGTCCTAGCAAAAAAAGCGCATGACCACCAACTATTGCGAGGAGTATATAGGCTTATAGCTTAATATAGGCTTTTTTCTATGTAGTAGTAAAATTTACGATAGTCCTGTATTTACGTTTGGCAAAAAAGGTGTCGTATTCTAGGGTTAAATAAAATTTGTATTAACTTCACTGTCAAAATTCGACATCTTTTGATCAAGTGTCTTCTTCTTCATCTTCGTTTGTTAGGCCTTAAGGCCTGTTGTTTGCGATACAATTTAACAGTATTTGCGATGTTCACTGCCAGCTATCTCTCCATCCTATAAGGGTCTGCCTTGTAGTCTTTTACCTTCTGGTTTTCCATCTCTTACTATTCGGGCAAGTTTCTCTCCTCCCATTTTGTTAATCTGTTGGTTCCGTTCTCGTTTTCTTTGGCGTCCCTATCTGACGATATTATGTACTTTACACATGTCGCTGATTTATGTATTAGAGATTGGGTTCCTTAAAGTTTAACCTGTTATCGTACCTGCTAGTGTTTTCATTGCTGTTGTTCTTATGATTTTCTGGTGGTGTTTTAGGAGAAAGCCTGGGGGTGAAAGTGGTAAACTTTTTTGCGTCTTTATTTTAAAATTTACGTTCTTAACAAAATTCAACTTGTTCACATAATTTTTAAAGGTCAAATCTTTGACGACTGGATTAAATATATAAAAAAACATTTTTATAATACGATAAATTAATTTCAACCTATTTTACTTACAATAGTTCTATTTGAGTGTTTTTCGTAGTAACTAAATCTTTTTTAAAGTAATAAACTTATTATATATATATACTATATAATTTTTAAACTCTACAAAATTCAAATTGAAGTCGACCCTGGTGTCAGAATCAGAATTCCCCAGATTGCGATTACAAGATTTATGTTAAAATTGTTTCTGGTGATCCTTGTAATCACGATTTTACATAACTCTTAGGAGGTTCATATTTTTAACGATTCGGGTAATATTCTAAGAAAGAAATAAAATTGACTACATTTAAATAAAAATAAATATTTCTCTGTAACGTTTTTTCAACGGCATATATTTTAATAGCTAACAAGTGGCATATTCACAATTGCAACTTTATATTTTCTTTAAAAAAATTTAGATGAGGAATGGGTGTACCTATTTGTAAAGAAAAAATTTATTCATTTAGGTAAATATTTACTTAATATATTAAAATCAAAATTCTAATGGACATTTTCAGGTAACTGGTGATTAATTATTATATTGTGATTGGACATTGTGATTGTAGTATTTATGCTTTTAGTTCTTCAAAATTTTCTAAAAATAAACATGAATATTAGTGAAGCTGTTACATCTAACCCAGCTAAATAGCTGTAAAATTAAATGTTTTTTTTTTATTTCGAATTAACGTGTCTTGAAATTTTTGGTCATTGACACGGGAGCAAAGGTTTACAATAGTATGTACAGGGTCATGATACAGAGTTTTATAAGTGGCAAACATTTTGATCGGTATAAGAATTATTTTTCTGGGTGGATTTTTATGTTAACAGCAAAGTTGAGAATTAACCTTCCAGCGATCGCGGTCTTTGTACCAACAAGAATGGTCGCGCGTATTTATTAGACACTCTAATGCTAATTAGTTATTTTAAGATGTAGGTAACGAAATATTGTAATATTAATACAAAATATATTTGGTGGAAGATTGATACACTGTATTTTTAAACAATTTTGATTGAATTTCATTAAAAACAACAACGGTGTCATAAATCGCAGATGTCTCCTAGATATTGCTCATTACACAGATTATTGTATCGCAGTTTTGCAGTCTTGACACATATGCTTTGAATGTTCCATACAGATGAATTTCTGACAAATTTCACAACTCTGAGATAGCGCGTTTAAACGTTTAAATCATTTTGAGAAGGCTTACATCTTCTTTTACTTGCTGTGACCTCCTCTACTGTCTCGGTATCTAATTCTGCTTTTCTTTTTGAAATTTTTTCTTTGAGCTCATTTTGAAGGAAGTATTGTGTTCTTCCTTCGACGTGTCCTTTCACAAGAGCATTTGAAAGTAGTCGAAGGTATTTTCTTCTAAGTATTCTTTCGTTATTATTCGTGGAATAGATTATATAACTATTGATCGCGGCTACATTTAACACGAAAAACAATAGTTTGTCTACTGTATCAACACCTCCCTTTGCCTTGTTATAGAATGTTATAATCTCGGGTTTCTTTTGGTCACCTGTTTCTGCGTCGATTGCTGCGTCATCATGTAGGCTTGAAACTAATATTACGTTTTTATAGCGCTTAGACACGTAGGAAACAAGAGTCATGTCCTTCCGAAACCCAAGAATACTGGTATTGGGCTCACGCTCTTTTGTAACTTTAAATTCATTGGGAATTTGGGTCTTATTTTTTTTTTTTCACCGTTCCTACAAACGCAATTTTTTTCTCATCAAGATCTTTTATTAAATCAAAATCAGAAAACCAGTTGTCAGTGGTCAGTGTTCTCCCCGTATTAAATATAGGTATTGCCAACCTTTTAACCACGTCTCGTGGTTTGTTACTTATGGAGAATGGGCTATCTGGTTGAGTCCCTACATAAATTTCCATGTTATAAGTGTAAAAGATGCGAGCGTCAACCATGGCATAAACTTTGATCCCATATTTATTGTGTTTTTTGGGGATGTATTGAATAAAGGAGCATCTTCCACGAAATGCCTCTAGTTTCTCGTCAATTGCAATATTTTTTCCAAGCGAGTAGCATTTTGGCAATTAGACACAAACTTCTCGAAAATATTCCTTATTGGGGACAAGCGATCCATTCTTTTACGTTCTACTCCCGTAGCTATGTCATCAAAACGTAATGCTCTCATTAAAAATAGAAATCTTCTCCAACTCATTACTGTTTTGAAATCATTTATTCTCCATAGTTTTTCAAGGTTAACTCGATTACCATGGTAAATGCCCGCCAAATAAAGCAAGCCCAAAAGGGCTGTTATTTCTAGCTTGTCTGTATCCCTGGCATGTCTTCGACGACAATAATTAGATCTTACAGAACTTATGTACTTATTTGTGAATTTCACGATGCTCTTAATCATAGGATCAGTTATGAGGCACTTACAAATATCAACGATGTCTGTGAGATTCTTAGCTGATCCAATGACCCCAGGGAGACGGAGTAATATATTGCGAGGTGGTCGCTTAACTTTTTTGTTTACTCTGAGATAGCGCGTTCGGTTCAAACCTGTTTTCGGGCATATTATGCGAAATGAATCCAGATATGCTCTCCTTCAAGCCATCCTGCAAGGAAAAAGTTTTGGAAAGCGAGGTACAGGAAGAAGAAGAACATCTTGGTGAAAGAACATCAGAATCTCGTTCAATACAACATCTGTGCAGCTTTTCCGCGCTGCTGCACATAAGAAAAATCGCCATGATGATCGCCAACATTCGTAACATATAGGCATATCAAGAAAAAGAAGACCATAATTCTCGTGGACAAAAGATTCTTATATACATACAAGGATTTCCACAGTTTTTACTGTATTCCTTCACTCAACCGTTTTCTCCAATTTTTCCTGTTTAGCCAGTCCCCTTCCTGTAGGTTTCTTCTACTCATTGCTTCGTCCACTTCATCTCTGAAAGATCTTCGGGGTGTGCCTCTCTTTCTTCTTCCTATCGGGCTCCACTCTGTTATTCTATTTATCCACCGATTTTGGTCTGCTCTTCTGACATGTCCGTACCAGGTTAACCTCTTCTGTTCGATGTAGTATATTATGTCGGAGTTCATTCCCATTGGCCTCTTAATCTCCATGTTATTTATTCTATCTCTTCTTGTTACTCTGCAGCTTCTCCTTAGGAATTCTATCTCTGTTGCTCTTATTCTGTTTTTGGTTTTCTTATTTATTGTCCAATTTTCACACCCCTAAGTGAGGATACTTCTGGTCATGGTATTATATATTTTTTTCTTTGTTTTCATGCTGATGTTCTTATCCCATAGTACCGGGTTCAATTTTCGTATGCAGTCTCTTGTTTGTCCTAGTCTATTTTTTATATCTTCCTCCGTTGTTCCTTTGTTTGATATTATGAAACCTAAATACTTATACTTGTCTGTTCCTTTGATTTGTTTACCTTCGTCCATTTCCCGCTGTTTTATTTCTATATTCTCCGTTGTTAGGTATTCAGTTTTCTTTAGCTTTATTTGCATCCCATTATTTGTATATTCCTGCTCCAGTTTTCTCATCATAAAACTGAGGTCATTCTCGTCTTGTGCGATCACTATTTGATCGTCGGCAAAACTTAGCGTATATAGATATTCGTTCCTTACTGGTATACCCATTCCTTCGCACTTTCTTTTCCATGGTTTCAGGGTTTTTTCTAGAAATATTTTGAACAGGGTGGGGGATGTGGAGCAACCCTGTAGTAGTCCCTTTGTCGTCTTAAATGGACTGCATATTCTATTGCCCGTTTTAATAGCTACTTCGTTATTCTTGTAGAGTGCTTTTACCGCGTTTATTAATCTTCGTGGAAAAGATCGTCACAAAAGATTCTTGAATACTGAAAAGTTCTGCCAATTCTTCTACGGCATTTACAGGTAAGGTACCTTTCTTGCTCATTATTTTTAAATTATTAACAAACAAAACCTCAACAAGTTAATGTAGTGATTTAATACCAAACTTACTCTAGCAATATTATTTATATTCTACAACCAATATTATAAGCCCAATTTTATTTCAGTATCAAATAATACACCAAGCAATGATGTTTTAAATGAAGAGCATATTATTAGAGATGCTGTAAGTTTTTATGAAGAAGATGAGTCTGATATAGACACAAGTTATGATGAACTACTCGTGGTGGAAATGAAATCGGATCTGCAATTCTGAAATGGGAAGATACCGGCATTCCTAGCAGTGAGATAGAATAAATCATATTATGGTCGGTACGGCCAGAGTTTTAGCATTATTATGTGTTTCTTTTAGATACTCAATAAGTATCCTCAAGTAAAAATCATCACTCAGAAATTTATTCAATACTTGTATAAGCCGCGGTAGAATATCAGTTCGATTTTCAACAACTCTGAGATAGCGCGTTGTTTTAATAAATGAAAATTAGTAACTAAAATGTTTATGATAAAAATAATCCGCGTACGCACAATCCGAGGATATTATTGTTTGATATGGTTATACTTTACTAACATAAACAACTTTTCTAATAAAAAAAAACACAGCTAGAGGGATTCGAAATATCTAAGAAAAACAAACTACAAACTTCTTTGTATAACTACCAAAGTAAATATCTGGTAAATATCGGTAACGAAATTAATAAAAACAAAATTATATACAACGAATGGAAATTCCTGTTAACGCAACTCACATTATATAAGAAAGTACAACCAAACAATACAAATATTTTAATTCATATAGAAATCATAAAAGAACTGTTTCTATTATCCTTTTTTACCTAGTTTATACATTTTAAAGGCAGGTTCGTTATCGACAAATCACAAAAAGCAGTAATTTTAGACGTCCAACCTTCAAAATATTTTTTGAACCAAATACTTCAATGCAATGAATCACACTTGGATTTAATTAGTCGACAACAAAACATATAGAAAGCATTATAAACGATATCAGGCAGTAATTGGTTAAGTAAATAACCAATTACCTGCTGTAAATTGAGTCATTTGTGAAATAGGTGGATCATTTAATGAATCATTATCACTCAGAAGATTCTACTAAATGTTCACACCCACATGGAGGCGGACACTGTCCATGCGCTGATAGAGCTAAAGAGAAAAAAACTTAAAATTAGAATTAAATAGAAATTAACATTTCTATTTTAACGCCCTGGAACTGGCAGCAGTTAGTCAGACAAACCTCAATAAATTTACTGTACATAATATGGGACTAGAAGATTTTAAAAATTTTAGGTCTGCTTATGTTGTTAAAATATCTCAAAATCCGTTTTTGATTAATTGAAAAGGAGCCATTAACAAACAACAAATTCTTCTGTCAAACTGTGTTTAACTGCAAGTAAAAAAAACAGCATGGGAACTCTGTTTTTGAAAAGTAATTTTCATGATGAAAACCAGGAGATTGACCTTGTTAGATTTCAAAGGCGACACCAAAAGATATCTTGCCAAAAGATTTGCAAGTGGTATCACAAAGTTCAATACCTATATCACAACAAAAGTATTATGATCTATTGCCATTACTGCCATCTGTCCCTAAATTTTGCCATAATTTTTTAAAAACTTAAAGCATACACTCTGAGATAGCGCG
>NW_027314691.1:0-9783 GCF_040954645.1 Diabrotica undecimpunctata | reverse complement strand
ACGCGCTATCTCAGAGTAACTAATATTGATGATAACAGGTCTGTAAATACTTTAATTGATTTTGAAAACCGATATAAACCCAGCGATAAGGCCCCATTCTTTGTATATATTGAACACAAAAATAAAAAATATCGGTAGGTTATTTCCAATGAAGGCAGGACATTATTAAATGATTCGTCCATTAAAAATGATGTACTTGATATAAAAACAGTTGGCATTAATAGGGTAAAAGTCATTTTTAAAACTTATTTTATAGCAAATAAAATAATTAATCATGATTTAATAAATAAAAATGATCTTATAGCTTATATTTCAAAATTTTATACACATAGAAAGGGCATAGTCCGTATGGTTGATACTTTCTTTTCGGAGAATTATTTAAAGGATGCGATAATATCCGAGAGACAAGTGGTAAATGTCCAAAGGATGCAAAGAAAAGTAACGAAAAACGATGGCACAACTCAATTAGTACCAAGACAAATGATAATTATAGAATTTTTGGGCAACGAGGTTCCACAAAACATAATAATTAGTTTATGCAATTTTTCAGTAGATCCATACATACACCCGGTAGTGCAATGCTATAAATGTCTCAGATATGGTCACTCCTCAAAACAATGTAAATCTAAGGACAGTAGATGTAAAAAATGTACAGATACCACCCATACTGTAGAAACTTGTAATGAAAATAATCATTGCATATATTGTAAAACCAACGATCACACCTCGTTGTCTAGAAAATGTCAAATATACGAGAAACAGAAAAAAATCAAAGCAATAATGGCATCAGAAAATATAACATTCAGAGAAGCAGAACAATTACATAACAATCCAAGTTACGCAAAAATAATAACTAATAATAGATTTTCTATTTTAAATATCACTTCCAATTTTGCCAGTTTACCTACCTCGTCTAATAATGTCCCTAATTTCACATTAAATAAACCGGTAAGGAAAAGTATTCACACATCTACAAATAATAAACGTAAAGCAACTTCTCCACCAATTTTACCCCATACCTCTGCGTCAACTTCTAGCAAAAGACCTACCCCTAAATCTAAGCCTATAATACCCAATCCCTACAGGGACGAATTTATTGACTATAAAGAGAAACTTATATTACTTGTCACATCTCATATTAATCAACTTATGTATACCAATAATCAATCTCAACCTATATGCAATTTAGAAAATGAATTAAGAAAACTTATTTCTAATAATTTAGAAGAAACAAGTAATAACACAGAAACGGATAATTTAGCGACGAGTGACAATGAAAGCATTCACTCGTATTATTAATTTCCAAATGCACAGTCAACTTACTTAATCTTCCTTAAATATTTTACAATGGAATTGTAGATCGTTAGTAAGTAATAGGGATAATCTCATAAATTATATTAATAATTCTCATGTAGATATTATAATTTTATCCGAAACTTGGTTGAAAAACCAAATAGACTTTAAATTAAAAGGGTATAATTTTGTTTCAAAATGCCGTGAAAGTGGCTATGGCGCGGTGTAGGCATTTTCATACTAAAGGGCATTGATTATCAAATAATTAATCTTAACTATAATTTTAATACCGGAATAGAAGTGTGTGCAGTCTTACTTAACAAAATTAATATATCTTTTGTGTCTATATATAAACCATCTGACATCAGAGTAGAAAAGACTGATTGGATACATTTATTTGAACAATTCGATTATAATAAAACAGTTTTTTGTGGTGATTTTAATGCCTACCATTACATGTGGGGTCCGATCCCGGATGACCGTAATGGTAGAATATTAGTCGAAAGCATGGATTTTTTCGAATTAGTTTCTCTAAATGACGGAACACCTACTAGAATCGCCGCGAGTGGCAATCATTCTGCCGTTGATTTGACTATCACCTCAGCCTCATTAACAAATCGTATAAACTGGTCAGTATATCCCGACACATTGGGATCCGATCATTTTCCTATTAAAATAGAGCTTAAAATTAATTCTACTTCTTTCCTAATTAATCCATCAACAAAATGGAACGATTGCCGCGCTGACTGGAAGCTATTTCAGACAGATTTAGAAAAACAATTATTCACATTTTTATCATCTAATAATCTTTCTAACGATGAGAAGACAGCCCTACTCTTTCAGACTATCTCTAGCTGCTTCCAAATCTATGCCCATAAAAAAACCTTTTACTCCTTCAATTCCAAGGCCTTATTGGTGGGATGAGGAATGTACATTCATAATAAAAAAACGATCAGAAGCAATGAAAGCGTATCGAACCCAAAGTAACCATAATAATTACATAAACTATAAAAATATAGCAGCCCAAACCAGACGATTATTTAAAACAAAGAAAAAAAGTAGTTGGATAAATTTTTTAAATAGTCTAAACAAAAGCACACCTCTCTCAAAAATATGGTCAACCGTCAGATCAATTTCCAATAACTATCAGTACAACAAAAAACCTCAACTTTCTGAAAATCTCATTAAACAGATCCAACTTGCTCCTTCATCTGCCTCTGGTAATGTTAGTAGGATTAAAGAATTTTTTCGTTTTAATACTAGTGTAGATTCCATGTCAAAACCTTTTACTCCTTCAGAACTTGATTTCGCACTAAAAAAAAGCAGAAATACAGCCCCCGGTTTGGACGGTTTTACTTATAAGATATTGGACAAATTGCCGTCAAATGCCAAAGATGTTCTCTTACAAATCTTTAATAGTCGGTGGTTGAAACAAGAATATTGCGATACTTTAAAAAATATTATCATATGCCCTTTACTCAAATTTAACTTAAACCCAGAACTTCCATCATCTTATAGACCCATTTCTCTATTATCATGTGTGACAAAATCCTATGAAAGGCTTATAAAATTTAGATTAGAACATTTTATTGAAAGTAGTTCAGTTTTTCCCTACTCACAGTATGGATTTCGTAGAGGTCGAGGTACCATTGATGCTCTCATACATTAAGTTACGGATATTCAACTCTGTTTTTCAAAAAACGAATTTATGCTATGTTTGTTTCTAGATTTAAAGGGTGCATAGTGCATATGACGTGGTTGATTTGGATATATTATATTCAAAAATGGTGGGGTGTGGTATTGATAAAAGATTATCTGTAAATATAATAAATTTGTATGTGAATAGAAAAATATCTTACGGGACCATAGAAATGTATTACACGGTCCAAGAATATTATATAACGGTCTCCCACAAGGCTCAATTCTAAGTCCTTTATTATTTAATCTTTATACTGCAGATCTGCATGGTTTGATGGATGAAAAATGCAAAATAATTCAATATGCAGACGATATATGTTTATATACCAGCCATAAATCCTATGAAGATTGTATGTTAAATCTAAAACTTAGCTTTAGTAACATAGATAAGTGGGTGAAACAAATGGGTTTTAGTATATCACAAGAAAAATCTTCGATTGTGTTTCACTAGACGTAGACAAAAAGTCACAGGCAAATGCCAGATAGGTGATTATAATTTCCCCTTAGCAGAAGAGTTTAAGTATCTAGGCATGATCCTAGATAAAAAACTCTTGTGGTCCAGCCATATAAAGTACGCAAAACAAAAGTGCGAGCGTGGAATTAACCTTCTGCGTTTCGTTTCTAAAAAAAGATGGGGTGCAGATCAAAATATCTCTTTAATGATTTATAGATCCTACATAAGATCCATTCTGGATTACGGTTGTGTTCTTTACGGTTCAACATGCAAAACAAATCTATTAACTCTTGACAGAATACAATTTAAATCAATAAAAATTTGTCTAGGAGCTATGATGTCTTCACCAAACCAAGCAGTTCTAGCAGAAGCCCAGGAACCACCTTTACACATACGTAGGCAAATGTTAGCCAAAAAACGTCTAATAACATACAGATCGTTTAATACAACTATGGTTCACAAAATAGGTTTACTTTTGACAGATAATTTAACAAATTCTTATTGGAGAATAAAAAATTCTCCTCCTCTTGCAGAATCTTTTATCGATACGAATTCATTTCAATCTTATATATTACAGCTACCAAAATTTCCTTTTTACATACAAGACTCTGAAGTTCTGATAGACAAACCAACCATTATAATGCCCTCTTATTCAGACTTGCCAATTTTAACTAATATGATATTCAAATCCATACTAAGCAAATTAGGGGAAGATTTAACAATCATTTATACAGATGGTTCAAAAACTGTTGAAAGTACTGGTTTCGCTTTTTTTGTTTCAAACAGCAATTATGTTGAGAAATATCGAATTCCTGAATGTTGTTCTATTTTTACAGCCGAGGCTGCTGCTATACAGAAAGCACTAACTTGGTGTGTCACTAATTATTGTGAGAACATCGTAATAGTATCAGATTCTCAGGCAGTATTACAAGCTATTCGTAGCCATCCATTGGATAGTTTTCAAAACTCCATTATACTTGATATCAAAAAATTATTACATGATCTAAAATTCACAAAAAAAAAACAGTTACTTTACTCTGGGTTAAAGGACATAATGGAGTAATTGGAAACGAATTAGTGGATGGTATGGCAAAAAATACATCAGATATCAGAAAGTACAAATTTTTACTACTTTAAAGATCTTTTTTCTATTATCAGGAGTATTGGCAGGGAAAGATGGATGTCAAAATATAAAGAGGTTCAGAAGACTTCAAGAAACCATTACTTTTCTATTCATCCATGCTTACCAAAAAATATTCCCGATTTTAATTTTAACTATAATAAAGTACATTCTTCGTTAACAACCCGGTTAAAACTTAACCATGGCCTCTTTCCAGAGCATCTGCATAGGATTGGAATCTATGAAACCCCTTTCTGTCCTTGTGATGGTAAAACTGTCGGAGATTTGAAACACTTATTTTTCGATTGTCCTAATCATAGGGAACAGACTCGAAGCCTATATCTAGATTTAATTGATCTCAATATTAGCCTACCAGTTAATATTAGCAATCTGTTATCTTATTCTGACAAATCTATATATAATATTCTAATTAAGTTTATAAACGATTCTAAAATAAAAATTTAAACATCCTTATAACAATTTTCTGTGGCAAAAAGATTTTTTGTCTAATGCCATCTCTCTCTCACACACACACACACACACACACACACACACACACACACACACACACACACACACACAAACTGGAAATCACACGAAAATAATTGCATTTAAATTGCATATACACGTCTTTTTCCAGATTTTTGCATTATGTCCCGCGGTAGTGCCTCAATACAATTTCAATGAAATAAAACAAAATCTAATACCAATATCGCTCATCGTCTTCTAGAGCATGGAACAGACGTTCCAGCTAACTACTTGCCAAAGGCAGTGATCGAAATTGAATTCGCGATATGTACCGACTTCTATTCTTGCCGGTTCCTTCCTTTGCCTCACCTATATTTAATTCCCACCGATTCCCGTCCTCAGGCTATATGCGCTAACAAATAATACGTTTTATTATTTTCTTTGACAAAAAAATCGGAAAAATGTCTTTGCAGTTCTAGATAGAACAAATAACCTTAGTATAAACTCAAAAAATGTCTTTAAGATATACAACCTTTCTTAGAAATATAAATTGCGAATAAATAAAGCAAAATGTAAGTCTTGTTATCTGTCGCTTTTTTATATTTGACTTTTCGATTTTATTTGATTTCTTCTTATGTTTTTATATATAAAAAAGTCTACACAAGCTACAATTAATCTATTTTGTTATATAAAATATAGTGAATATCAGCTTCATTAATTATTATCTATATAAATTTAATGGTAAAAATTCTTAGAACATATTATTATTTTTTAGCAAATAGTTCCAAATATATGTATAATACATATATATATATATATATATATATATATATATATATATATATATATATATACAAAATATTTCAACTGATAAACTATAAAAGATATTTCGAAGAAATGAAAGTCCATTATCTTTGGATTACCTGTAGTAAACAAAATTTAAAGATATGCATAAATTATTTTCTTTGTAAAATATATTTGAGTGAACGCAGTGAAATAATGGAACAATGCGAGTGGATTTTCCAAATAGACTTGTACGCCGATACGGTGAATAAGACAATAGAATCAAAATATTTAAAATGTATAATTCTCCGTTAGTTTTTAAGAATTTGTAGAAACGATTAGCATGTTAATAGTTTTTAGGGAAGTTATAATTGTAGGTAAAATTGTTGTTTGTTATCTAAATGGTAGATGGGGATAAATATGACGAACTTTGATTGGCGGAGATTGGAAAAAGTGGGATATTTGTGTAGGAATGAGAGTTTAGCTAGATTTTTGAGGGAAAAAAGATAATCAGTTGTTTTCCAAAGGTGCAAGGCGAACAGTCGTTGTTCTCTGGTGGTTCCCAAGTGATAGTAAGCATTAGAAGTGAATGTTTGTGAGTTTTCTTGGAGTTAGTGTATCTGACGGAAGCTGATCCAGAAAAATATTGTAAGTTATACGAGAGATTCAGTTTATCGAGAGGAGAAGAGGCTAGCATCTTTTTGAACGATACGTGCATCTGAAGGAGATCGTTGAACACGAGAGGCTCGCAATAATTTGTTGTAAGATTGCTGATTACCTAGGGAACTGCTAAGAATAGATAGTGTAGGCTACAAGAAACAAGGATTTGAACAACTCATCATCAGAGAGATAGTTGTTTTTACCATTCGTCAGTTTTTCTTTATCAACAAAGTTTTGTTTTAATTGCTTCAGAAAAGATAGAAATATTTATCAGGAGATATAGGAGGTATAGAACAACAATTTTGATTTGAAATTTTAATTTATATAGTATATAACATTAATTTTGAAAGTTCACGTACGTAGAACAAAATTTTGATAATCATTATATGAGATATTTTTTGTTGAAAATATTTGAGTGTGAATTTTATTTCAATATATAATTTTGTATATTCAATACAAGAAAAAAAGCAACTATACAGAAAATGGCTGACTACAAACAACGATGAAGTTTATAAAGAATATAGAGAAAAAGATAGAGAAGTGAAAAAACAAATAACACAGCAAAAGAATGAAGAATGGGAAAGAATCTGCTTAAATATTGAAACATATATAGGAGGTACAAGAACTTCGGAGTCATGGAAAGTACTGAGAGGATTGAAACAAAACTCAAAAGAAAAAATTAAATTGGGAAATATACAGGACAAAGAATGGAAGGACTACTACAAGGAATTATTAACAGAACAAAGACCACAATTCATTGGAAAAGAAAACAGGCGAAGACGAAGCAGATTCCCACAACAAGAAATAGAAATAACAGATAGGGAAATGAGAACGGCCATAAAAGCAATCAAAAATAAGAAAGCACCGGGACCTGGAGGCATCTCACCTGAGCTTATAAAATACGGATCAAAAAAATTACACCGGATGATACAATGGATATTTCAGAAAGCCATAAATGGAGAACAGCTCCCAAAGGAATGGACGGCGGCATATATGACATCTATATTTAAGAAAGGAGATAGAAAACGATGCGAAAACTACAGAGGAATAAGCGTAATATCATCAATAGGAAGATTATATGGGAAGATACTACGAGAAAAGATAGAGCAAGCGATAAAAGGCAAAATCGGAGAGGATCAGGCAGGCTTCACGGCAGGAAGATCATGCATAGACCACATATACACACTGGAACAACTGTTGGAAAAGAAAAAAGCAAAAAATAGAGATATACACTTGGCATTTGTGGACCTGAGAAAGGCGTATGACTCTGTACCAAGGTCAGAACTATGGGAGGCAATGTACAAATTAGAAATACAGACGGAACTCATAGAAGCTACAAAAGCTCTGTATAAAGAAAATAAAGTGTCCATTAAAATGGGAACAAGAATCATAGAAGACTTCACCACAACAAAAGGGCTCCTGCAGGGTTGTTCCACATCTCCAACCCTATTCAAAATATACTTAGAGAAAGCCTTGACTACATGGAAAAGAAAATGCGAAGGCATGGGAGTACCGGTACGGAACGAATACCTATATACATTAAGTTTTGCAGACGATCAAGTAGTGATTGCACAAGACCAAGACGACCTCAGCTACATGATGAAAAAACTACAAGAAGAATATACCAAGGCTGGCCTAGATATTAACCTCGCGAAAACAGAGTACCTATCTACAAGTGAAGAAGACATAGAAGATCTACAGATTGATGACAACGTAACAATCAAAGGAAAGGATAAATTCAAATACCTGGGGTTTATAATCACGAAAAAGGCAACAACAGAGGAAGAAATTACACAAAGATTAGGACAAACAAGAACAGCAATCCGACAACTTAACTCAGTATGGTGGGATAGACACCTAAATATGAAGACAAAAACGCAGATTTATAAAACATTAGTGCGAAGTATTATGACATATGGGGCTGAAAATTGGATCATAAACAAGAAAACCAGCAGTAAGATAGTAGCAACAGAGATGGAATGCCTGCGAAGATGCTGCAGAGTAACAAGAATGGATAGGAGAAGTAATGACGAAATAAAGCAAAGAACATCAATAGAAACAGACATACTAACATATATAGAACAAAAAAGACTAAAGTGGTATGGACATGTAAGAAGAACTAGCGACAGCAGATGGATAAAAAAAATAACCGAATGGAGCCCCATAGGAAGGAGGAAAAGAGGACGACCCCGAAAATCCTGGAGGAACGAAGTAGACGACGCCATGAGTAAGAGAGGACTGAACGATGGAGAATGGAACAACAGAGAGAGATGGAAACGGTTCAGCGAGGGAAGGCAGTGAATACTGTAGAATCCCTAAATATATATATATATATATATAATTTTGTATTATATATGTTTATTATTCTGGTATTCCTTAGACCTTACCTATGATATGTAAAGCACAGATATTGAAGCACGAATATAACCCTGAGATAAGAGAATTAAATAGTGTGATAAAATCATAATTGCATCATTTAAATAAGTTTAATTAATTAATTAATTATCTAATTAATTGCTTGGCACACCTCTGACTTTTAATATCACATTAACTGACTTCCAAACTGTGGGGCTTGAAAATATCGCAGCTTTACGTATGATGGTAGGGAAAGAGATCCGGAATAAGTACAGGTGATCCAGAGATAAAAAAAAATAACATTGAGGGAATTTGAATTTGAAAGTATTTTGACAATTTTTTCAGTGGATAAAAATTTGATTTATTGATTGATCGTAGTTTATGTTAGTTATTGTTTATCAACAAAGTTTTTTTTTAATTGCTTCAGAAAAGATAGAAATATTTATCAGGAGATATAGAACAACAATTTTGATTTGAAATTTTAATTTTGAAGGTTCACGTACGTAGAACAAAATTTTGATAATCATTATATGAGATATTTTTTGTTGAAGATATTATTTGAGTGTGAATTTTATTTTAATATATAATTTTGTATGTATATATATATATATATATATATATATATATATATATATATATATATATTGTGAACTCCGCCCATGTTAAAATTCAGGTTCAATTGAGCTCCGTGGTCAAGTGGATACCGATATACGGAGCTCACTTGACAATTCCGTAATATTGGTTCAGTCGATTCATCAACATGTAGAGTTTAATAATTTATAAAAATTTTTTGGAGCCCGTAAATACCCCTGTATCATAAATGTATATCGCTTAGTTCACGTGTATATATTATAGGGGTCGTTCAGATCTTCTTCATTGTATATTTGAACCATACGTTTATCGGTTTAAGTAAGCTCTGAGAGTTTGGCAACTGTGACTCTGAGATAGCGCG
>NW_027314690.1:0-9929 GCF_040954645.1 Diabrotica undecimpunctata | reverse complement strand
ATGTACTAAGACATATCCAAGTGCCGACGCAGCCACCGATCACAATTTACTGGCATCTAGAATCAACCTAAAATTAAAGACAATCAAAAAGCCTTCCATTACAAAGAAATACGATAGACAAAAACTAAAAGAAGAAGAATTTAAACATCACTTTAAACAGACAATGAACGAAAAAATTCGAGACAACATCACACAAGTATACAATGTACCAACAGTCGAAGAAAGATGGGATAACATAAAGAATGGTATCATCGATACAGCAACGCAAAGTGGAACTGTCACCCATTATAAAAAGCAAGCATGGATGACAGATGAAATAATCGAAATGATGGACGAAAGAAGACAGCTTAAAAATAGAAATAACTCAGAGTATAAACGAAAGCATAATCTGATTCGAAGAAAAATCAGGGAAGCCAAAGAGTTATGGATGCAAGCAAAATGTGAGGAACTAGAAGAATTGCAACGAAAACATGACGAATTTAACACACATAAGAAAATAAAAGAAGTTACAGTACACAAAAGAAATACACCCATAACATTAACGAATAATGAAGGTCATGCACTATCCCTAGAAGACGAAGTAATGGAGGAATGGGAAAACTACATTAAAGCATTATTTAAGGATGATCGAAGATCACTACCTAACTTAAGTGCAAATACAGGACCATCAATCTTAAAAGGTGAAGTGGAAAAAGCCATACACCAAGCCAAAAACAACAAAGCCAGTGGACCAGATCAAATATACAGCGAATGGCTAAAATTACTCTCAAATGACAATATAAAAGAACTCACTGTACTTTTCAATCAAATATATGATACCAGTGAAATTCCATCGGACTGGTTAAAATCGATCTTTATTCCTCTACCTAAGAAACCAAACGTTAAGAAATGTAGCGACTGTAGACTCATTAGTTTAATGAGCCATGCCGTTAAAATACTGTTGCAAATTCTTCTAAATCGAATTAACAACAAGTGCGAAGAAATAATTAGTCAAGAGCAGTTCGGGTTCCGGAGATGCCTTTGAACTAGAGAAGCACTATTTTCTATGCAAACACTCCTTCAACGATGTTGGGAGGTAAAAAAACCCGTATATATGTGCTTCATTGATTTTGAAAAGGCATTTGATCGCGTTCAGCATACCAGACTAATTACCGCCTTGCAGAGCATCCAACTAGATGAGAAAGACATCAAACTTATTGCCAAACTTTACTGGAACAAAACAGCCATTATTAATACCAACAATAGAGAATCAAAGCCAATCAGTATTGAACGAGGCGTAAGACAAGGCTGTATACTATCTCCCACCCTCTTTAACGTGTATTCTGAGAATCTATTTAGGGAAGCTTTAAAAGATCAAAAAGGAATTATCATAGGAGGAGAAATAATTAACAATATACGGTACGCCGACGATACTGTGATTCTAGCTGAAAACATCGACGATCTGCAGGATCTAATCAATAGAGTTGACATGGAATGCACAAATTGGGGACTGTCGATAAATATTGATAAAACTAAATACATGGTGACCAGTAAAGTGGATATCGGCGCAACCCAACTGATATTAAACCAACAACCGCTGCAGAGAGTTCAGAGATTCAAATACCTTGGATGTTGGATTACCCAAAATCTAGATCCATCCTTCGAAATTCGATGTAGAATTGAACAGGCAAGAAACTCATTTCAAAAATTCAAGCCTCTATTATCCAATAACTCATTAAATTTGGAAATCCGTGAAAAGTTTACAAGATGTTACGTGTGGTCTGTACTTTTGTATGGATGTGAAACTTGGACTTTAAACGCCGATATCATGAATAAAATCGAGGCGTTTGAGATGTGGTTGTATCGAAGGATACTAAAAATTCCATGGACTAGCAGAACCAGAAACGAAGAAGTTCTTCGAAGAATGGGACATCAACGAACTCTATTAAATATTATTAAGAGGCGTAAACTAGAATATCTTGGACATATAATTAGAGGACCAAGATATGAGTTCCTTCGGCTAATTCTCAACGGTAAAATAGAAGGAAAGAAATGGATAGGACGGAAGAAACTCTCTTGGTTGAGGAATTTGCGGCAGTGGACAGGTTTGACAGCGGACCAATTGCTACACGTAGCGCAAGACCGAGATCAGTATAAAAATATTATAAGCATGGTAGTCGCCGACGTTCCGTAGGGATATGGCACTCTAAGAAGAAGAAAGAAAGAAAGTTAGCATACTTCGGACATATAGTGAGAAATGAAAATAAATACAGAATCCTACTATTGATATTAGAAGGGAAAATAGAAAGAAATAGAGGACCAGGACGCCGCCGAATATCCTGGCTTAAGAATTTGAGTCATTGGACAGATATGACCACCACAGACCTACTTCGAACAGCTGCTAATAAAATACGATGTGCCATTGTGGTAGCCAACATCCATAGAGGATAGGCACTAGCAGAAGAAGAAGAATATTTACGTCTAAAGTCAAATATACCTTAACTGGGCCGTTATTAGGTCGGTTTACCTTAGTTACCGAGATATTATATTTGTTTACAAGCCAAAAAATTGTTTATAATTTTAAAACATTCCTAAGAAAGTCAAAATAATCAATTTAATTCCATAAAGTACATTATATAGGTTAAGTATGTTTTTATAAGTTAAAAAATTGGCAAATTTCTATATGGTCTAGTTTTTGTTGTGCAGGATAAAAAAAAATTAAGCCAGAAAAGTAGACAAAATCGATGTTTTTAATAATTTTTAAATATTTTTCTTTTAGTATTAATGTTCCCAACCTATTTGAGCCACCTCTCACATCCATATCAAAACAAATTCACCCTGGTCTAAGACGCACCAGTCAAAGTCTTATTGACATCTTATAGACAACTAACCTTAACCTTAGTATTGTTCAGAAAATTCTATTTTTAGTTTTCGATTTTTTCTTTCCTTCTTCTTCTTTTCATTTACGATCATTTCAATTTATCGCTATACCATTACATTTACTCGCTATAATTTTTTAGGTGTACACCAAATTTAATGTGTTTATAGGTACTAAGTATATATTTTATATGTTTCTGTAAACAATTTTAACCATCTTGTGCTCGTTACAGCATTCATCATTTCATATTTATATATTATGTTATGTTAGCTAGACTTTCTATTTTTCAACCACGATATTTTTTTAATTATACAAACATTTGATGCACGAATCATAACATTTCTAGGATGTCACAGAACGATTGAATATACGCAAAAGCTCGCAAAGGTGAAATTTTAAATTTTAAATTAAGGAATTTCAAATCAAGATCATGGTCACGAGTGAAGCAAAATTATTTTCAAAATACGAATATTTTAAGCGAGTAATAAACTGTTGAAAGCATATTAAGTAGTAGCTCTTTATAGTACAAGATACAAGATTAAACGAATAAAGAGTAATTAATTTTTGAACAAAAATTTTATTTCGTTCATTTATTTTTAAAATAAAATACGCTGCTCATAATGTATGATATATGTCCAATAAGTATAAGCTCAATACACTTTTGTTTTATATTTGACCCAGGGATGCTCCAACTTTTTAACTCGTCTGAAAAATACGTTTTCTCGAGGTCTGCAAGGCCGAGAAGACCTAGTGTTTCGACTTAAATTTCTGTCGAAGGAGTACATTTTTCAAGTTTGGAAACAAAAACAAGTCCCCGTTTGGAACCCCCTGTTCAAATCTAGAGAATATGGTGGATGGGGCAACAGTTCGTAGCCCAATTTCGTCATGGCGACGACGAAGGTATAAGCGGGTCCGTTGTCATGGTGGAAGAGCATTTTTTTCTTCGCTAAATGGGGTTATTTTTTCTGCAATTCGGCGTCGAATCGGCACAATAATTCGGCGTAATAGAGCCCTGTGTTCGTTTTGCCATTCTCCAGATAGTCGATGTAGATCACTCCCTGTATATCCCAGAAAATGGTGGCCATCGCCTTTCCGGTCGATAGGACAGTCTTCGCCTCCTTCGAAGCACGTTCGCCGGGTGCCGCCACTATTTCGACTGTCTCTCGGTCCCTGGTGTATACTAATGGATTTATGTTTCGTCAAAGGTTACGCTACTAAGTAGAAACTCCTTCGGATTACTCTTAAATAGCGTCAAAAAATGCTCTGAAGTTTATCCAAGGCGTCCAAAATTTTATGCAAAATATGACCTACTCGATCTTTTGAAATACCTACTGTCTCAGCTATCTCGCGTACCTTAAGTCGGCGGTCGGCCAATATGAGATCGCGGACTTTTGTCACGTTATCCTCCGTGGCAGCCGATTTAGGGCGTAGCTCATCAAAAACCGACGTGCGACCACGTTGAAACTCGTTAAACCAATTTATGAGAGTTGCAATAGAAGAAGAGTCACCGTACAGAGCATCCAAACACTCTTTGATTTCGCTGCGTGATTAAAACTACGAGTCCTATTCGGCTGAAATTTTGACATTAGCCGTCTACGAAAATGTATTACACGATAGTAGATTTCTCTTGAGAAAGTGGCGCTATCGGATATACAGACATATATCGGGCAATAGGATATACAGTAGAACCTCTGTAAGTCGAACCTCAATAAGTCGAAAAACTCCAAAACTCAAAAAAATGTTTTTGTTCCCTTGCCTTCAAGCACCAAAACCTCCATTAGTCGAAATTTCAACCCTTTATTAGTCGAAATACTCAGTGAGTCCTTTTAAGCCATTTTGGTACATATTTTCCCTCTATAACTTGAAAAATTAAATTGGACCTCTGTATCTCAAACATATTTTACAAACTTTTAGAACTTGCCGACAATGTAAGGATACCATTATCTTTACAACTCGATTATTTTTATTACTTCTATACCTCAAAAAAAAGTTACCGACTAGAAACTTAGAAACCAATTTGGGAGTATACAATAAATATGATTATTACCTAAGGAACTTATGACTCACGTTAATACAGGCTTGCTTGCTTGGTGTCAAGTATTAAATTTTATTATTTTTGATTTCATTTAAACTTGAAAGAAGTCATTTATTGTCGATTGAAAAATTGTCACAAGTTGTTAATTTCTACCGCCATAGGCGGCGGTAGTTTGGTGCAAGTTCACCTCCCTGTCCGGAAAAAAGTACATAGTAATTTATGTATGTATGTATAATACTATATTTTATATTGAATAATAGTGTGTAGATGCAGATGCACCTACCTGAAAATAATCCTAGCGGCGCTAATGTTTACCGCAATACACATGAATTTGCACAACAGTTTAAAAATAAAAGTGTTAAAATATGAGTGCTGTGTAACGTAAACTGAAAACTTTGAGTCTCGCTGAAAAATTACAAGTGCTGGAAGCTGTGAAAAGCTGTTAAAAGAAGAAAGACGTTGCTGAACAATTTGGTCTACCAATGAATACTCTATCAATGATAATAAAAAGTGAATCTTATATCTGGAAAAAATTCAAAACGGTCAGAATTTGTCCTATAAAAGACGATACATTGTAGAAACTACAGGCTTGGAGGAGTGCTTACTTAAATGGTTTGAGCAAAATCGGACCCAAAATATCAATGTTAGTGGAATATTGTTACAAGAAAAAGCCGAAATATACTCTAAATAATTGGGAGTGGCTAATTTCAGTATTTCATAGTAATGGATGGTTAGAAAAGTTCAAAAGAAGACATGAACTTGTTTTTAAAAAGTTTGTAGGGAAAGTGCAAGTGTTAACGTTGAAACCTGTAACAAACGGAAAATTGAATTGTAAGGTTTGTTATATAGTTACGAACCTGATAATATCGTTAATGCTGACGAAACAGAACTGTTTTTTAAATGTCTTTCTGATAAGACTCTAACTTTAAGAAATGATAAATACCATGGTGTAAAGCACAACAAGAAATGACTAATTATTCTGCTAGCAGCAAACATATTGGACACAGAATAGAGATCGATAAATCAAAAAAACCTCGCTGTTTCAATATGTCAATCACTATCTTTGAAATATGAAGCAAATGCAAAAGCATGGATGACTTCGGCCATTTTCAACGCCTGGCTCATAAATATCGATAACAAAATAGCCCAAGAAAAAAAATCTTGTTGGTCATTGATAATTGTACAGTCCATAATGATATTTCACAAATGAAAGCAGTTAAATCCAATATTTTCCCGCCAATACCACATCAAAATTACAGCCTATGGATCAAGGTATCATAAAAACTTCAAATCATTATATCGAAAAAAGAAAAAATTGTTAAGAACATGTTGGGTAATGGGAAGAAAAAAGAATTTTACTATAACTGTATTGCAAGTCATGATAATGGCTGATAAAGCTTATATAAATGTAACTACGACTACAATATTGTTCTGAAGCTATTTTCTTGTGGCATTTTAAATTAATTATTATTTAAATGGGAATAAGCCACAATTAAAAGTTAAAATACGTTTATTGAAGTTTCAATTTCCACTTCGGAAATCGTTCTCAAAATACAAACATTAGTAAATTAAACAAATTTGTTTTTTGTTACTTAGTGAAAAAATCTTCTAATAATTTAATTTTATCTGACTCATCTATATTGACAATTCAGACATACATTATACATTTTAAAGTAGACGACTTTAAAATGATATTGCCAATATTGTTGAGTTGCGTTCCTGGGACGACTTTACTTATAAGATAGTTTATTCGATTACATGAAATCAACTTTAACTTGAGAATATCCGTCAGAAAAGATCATAACATGTAATTCGTCTTTAAAAAGACAAATACATGCCATGATGACAGTAAAATTTTCCTGTTAGTGATTCTATAGTAAATTATGAGGGAAAAACCAGGAAAAAAACCTCATAATACTATCACGACATGGTAAGTATTTGATCGTGCATTTAGTTTACCTTCAATAAACACCAAATTCCGATTTTATATGTTTGTTATTTAAAAAACATAAATGATGTATTCTCTATATGTTACTGACTTACCAATACTGGTATTTTCCTTTTAATAACTTCCTCTTTCAATATGGGTAACCAGATCCTATTACATTCTGCCGAGGAATTCGCGACACAATTGGTCTCATTTAGCATAATTAGAGCCGCTTCTTTGATTTTTCTCTTTTTACCATCCGTTTCTTTTAGGACTATATTTGAATCATTCCATTGAACCCTATGTTCATTATCCCATGCATGTTTACATATTTGAGATCTATCAAATTCTCTATTTTTAATATAGGATTGATGTTCACTTATTCTAACATTTAATGGCCTTGATGTTTCACCTAAATAAAACTGATCGCATTCACAAGGTATTTTATAAATGCAATTCCTTGTCCTTTCTTGTTCATTGTTAGGTTTGGTTTTGGACAAAATAGATCTCAACGTGTTTGTTGTTTTGAATGTTGTTGAAATGTTGAATTTTTTTCCTATCCTTTTAAGCTTTTCCGATAATCCTTTTATGTATGGTATTGTTATTTTCCTCGTATATTCCTTGTATATGCTGTAGGATCTCGTTCTAAGTTGTTTTGTTCTATTCGATCGATTGTTGAAAATTCCTTATTTATAAACGATAAAGGATAATAATTTTTTAATAAAACAGATGTTAACAAATGTTTTTCCTCCAAGAACGAATTTTCGTTAGAACAAGTAATTTTGGCTCTATCGTATAAGGATTTAATGATTCCCTTTTTAATATTAATGTTGTGATTTGATTTGAAATTTAAATATCTGTTGGTGTGTGTTGGTTTTCTATACACCTGAGTTTCGTATCCAGTATCGTTCTTAGAGATTAAAACATCCAGAAAAGGTAATGTGTTATTATATTCCTTTTCCATGGTAAATGTTATTGTATCTTCTTTATCGTTTATATCATTTAGGAATGTGTCCAACAACTCTGATCCATGAGGCCATATTGAGCATACATCATCTACATATCTCTACCATACTGAGGGTTTTAAATTTTGTTTAGAAATAATATTTGTTTCAAAATCTTCCATAAATATATCGGCTAATAATGGCTAATATTATTATCCTTTATCGTTTATAAATAAGGAATTTTCAACAATCGATCGAATAGAACAAAACAACTTAGAACGAGATCCTACAGCATATACAAGGTATAATACGAGGAAAATAACAATACCATACATAAAAGGATTATCGGAAAAGCTTAAAAGGATAGGAAATAAATTCAACATTTCAACAACATTCAAAACAACAAACACGTTGAGATCTATTTTGTTCAAAACCAAACCTAACAATGAACAAGAAAGGACAAGGAATTGCATTTATAAAATACCTTGTGAATGCGATCAGTTTTATTTTATTTGAAACATCAAGGCCATTAAATGTTAGAATAAGTGAACATCAATCCTATATTAAAAATAGAGAATTTGTTAGATCTCAAATATGTAAACACGCATGGGATAATGAACATAGGGTTCAATGGAATGATTCAAATATAGTCCTAAAAGAAACGGATGGTAAAAAGAGAAAAATCAAAGAAGCGGCTCTAATTATGCTAAATGAGAGCAATTGTGTCGCGAATTCCTCGGCAGAATGTAGTAGGATCTGGTTACCCATATTGAAAGAAGAAGTTATAAAAGGAAAATACCAGTATTGGTAAGTCATTAACATATAGAGAATACATCATTTATGTTTTTTAAATAACAAACATATAAAATGGGACTTTGGTGTTTATTGAAGGTAAACTAAATACACGATCAAATACTTACCATGTCGTGATAGTATTATGAGGTTTTTTTCCTGGTTTTTCCCTCATAATTTACTATGGAATCACTAACAGGAGAATTTTACTGTCATCATGGCATGTATTTGTCTTTTTAAAGACGAATTACATGTTATGATCTTTTCTGACGGATATTCTCAAGGTAAAGTTGATTTTATGTAATCGAATGAACTATCTTATAAGTAAAGTCGTCCCAGGAACGCAACTCAACAATATTGGCAATATCATTTTAAAGTCGTCTACTTTAAAATGTATAATGTATGTCTGAATTGTCAATATAGATGAGTCAGATAAAATTAAATTATTAGAAGAATTTTTCACTAAGTAACAAAAAACAAAATTTGTTTAATTTACTAATGTTTGTATTTTGAGAACGATTTCCGAAGTGGAAATTGAAACGTCAATAAACGTATTTTAACCTTTAATTGCGGCTTATTCCCATTTAAATAGTAATTACGACTACAATAACAAACTGTTATGTATACTGTGGTTTTCTTGCAAGCCATGAGAATGGCTGATAAAGCTTATAAAAATGTAACCTACGACTACAATAACAAACTATTATGTACACTCTGGTTATCTGAATAGAATAGAAGAAGCTGAAACTGAATATGTTTATATTTCCCCTCCTGCAGAATGGAATAAAGTGGTATCGGAATCAAAAATACCTTTTAAGGACTTTAGTGCGATGATGTAGTTATGACTGCTGGGACATTATCTGATGACAAAATTATCGATTCAGTAGCTCATACAACAAATACATTTGATTTAGATGGCCTAGAAGGCTTGAATCAACGGGGAAAGAATAGCATTAAATACTTTACGTTTATAGAGCAAACCTGCAACTCTGAAGAACGAAAATATTCTGCTCTTTATACATTAGACAATGATAGAGATAGGGCACAACGGAATTCCCTAAAGCAAAAAAAATGACTGACTTTTTTAATACCATATTCTTATATTTTAACAATGTTTTGAAATAATGTTGATTTATAATAAATAAAAATATTTTTTATCTTTATAACTTCACTTAAAATTAGTAAGAATGACTCTCAACCTCTTTATATCGAATCAAAATTCTCCTTAATCTGTCTTAAGTCAAAAACTCCACAACTCGAATTTTTTGGCGTCTCCCTTGAAGTTCGACTTACAGAGGTTCTAGTACCTACTAAGACTAACAGTTTCACTAGTTTTATCAAATTTAACTCCTTAACTTACTCTGAGATAGCGCG
>NW_027314689.1:0-9999 GCF_040954645.1 Diabrotica undecimpunctata | reverse complement strand
CACAGCTAAGGACGACTTGCATAGTAATTTATAGTTATTTACAGGTGTAATTTTCAAGGGCGTGAATAGGAGTGGTGCGGCTTATCATCTGAAAATTAGTCATATCGAAAAGGTAACTCGATTTAACTGTTTTTGTACCTGGTCTTTCTTTTGAAAAATAACATATGTTACTAAAAACCCCATACATAATGAGATTCATCAATCACAAAGATACTGGGCGTTCAATCTATTTCGCCAACTTCTTATTTGGTTCGAAACTTTTTAACAAGACTGTATATTTCTTTATATTTTCGCACGCGAATATTTTTTAAGGTGAATAATCAATGAATTTATTTATAATTCTAAGAAATAAAGGTCCGGATTAAAAAATATTGGAAATATTTGGCGACCCAAAAACAACACTCTTTACACTAGATGTTTTTAATTCTGCATTTGAAAAGAGGATGAAAAATTTAATTTATTGGTATACTTTGGTATATTTGGTATATTTTCTGGTAAAATTTGTGGCATGTTAATTTCTCTTAAATTTAAACTTTTTACACCACTGTATTTTCAGTTAACTCTATTTTGAGATTACTATTTGTATATCTTCGAATAGGGTTGTCATTTACCCATTTACCCTGTCTGATACCTCTTCTACAAAGAGGTGTCAGACAGGGTTGTATAATATCCCCACTGTTATTTAATTTTTATTCAGATAGAATATTTAAAGAAGCTCTGCATAACTTGGAATGGGGTGTAAAAGTTAATGGAACTCTGATAAATACAATCAGATATGCAGACGATACAGTTATTTTAAGTGATGACATGAATGGATTACAATGCCTTTTAAATGCCATTGATACAGTGAGAAGACAGTTTGGCCTAAACATAAACTGTTCAAAGACAAAACACATGGTGTTTAGCCGTTTAGCACATCAAGATGCACGATTATATGTTGATGTGGTCATATAATTCAAAGAGTGTCCAGTTTTAATTATCTTGGTTGCCATATTACTGAACAACTAGATCCAGATCAAGAGATAAAACGTAGAATCGAGATAGCCCGCACGACATTTTTAAAAATGAAGTCATTCTTCTGTAATGACAACTTGCAACTTCAACTTCGAAAGCGCATGGTTAAATGATACATTTGGTGAGTCCTCTTATACGGTGTCGAAGCATGGACATTAAAAATATCCACCATTAATCGTGGCTGCACAGTCGTATACTAAAAATTCCATGGACCGCTATGCTGACAAATGTGGCAGTCCTTAAGAGAGCAAATGCTGCTCGCGAGCTGCTTGATAACATCACATGTAGAAAGATGGCCTATTTTGGACACGTAGTAAGGGGAGACCGATATAATATTCTTCAACTTATTATGATGGGTAAAATCGAAGGACGCAGAGGAATTGGTAGAAAGCAAGCCTCTTGGTTAAAGAATATCAGGGAGTGGACAGGAATGAGGAAAGCTGAGCAACTCTTTAGAATAGCTCAAGACAGAGACAGTTTCGCCATGTTAATCACCAACGTCAAGGGGACTTGATAGGGCACGTTAAGAAGAAGATATCTTTGAATACGTCAAGTTTGTGTACTTAAAAGTTTCCGTTTCATAATAAATTATGTTTAGGTAAGGGTAGGTATTCAAATTTTCCATGCACACTTGCATGGTTCTCTTTTATTAAGTCCACTTGAGGGCGATTTTACATATTCACTCTTAGAATTTTTTTAGTTTTGCCCTATGATTTAGTTAAAGTGTTATTATTTCCTTAAGGGAACTTACAGTTTAAATAAAACTGCACTTCCCCACCTCAAAAATTAATTAAATTAAGGCTCACTTCAATTATAACAAATAAGCCAAAATTCAATTTTATTTTTAGTGGCCAGTTGTTATTTGTATATCAATATGCACTTAGAAGTTGATATTTTCGTTGTCTAAAGTTTTGTTTACTTACATATTATGTGGTAAGATGATCATCTGCTTTTTTTTTAATAATTGCAATATTAAGAGATCATAGCACCTTGCACATCAAATGATGGTTTCCGTCTTTTACAATCTCATTCCCGACAACTCTAAAAATATTGACGGTATTGCACTCTGATTTTTTCGAAATCTGGTCCATCTGTTTTTGTTGTATCAGCTTTTGCGGAGTATCATCGACCTGTTGAAGTGAGTGCTTAAATACATTTTGGCCATTTAAAAAGTTTTTTTGATTAATTTTTTATTTCGTTTCATTAATTTCATTAAAAGTAATGTATTGGCACAATTTTATTAAAAAGGCATAAAAGTAAAGTTATTTTTGTTAATTTTTTGCTTAACCTTCCGCAGACAACGTGAAAAATTTTAAAATTTTTGATAACGTCGGTCTAACAAACCGACTTTTTCTAACATTAAAAAAAAATTAGCTGTGGGTGATAAATATATGTAATAATATAATTGTGTATATTATTCTCTATATAAATAGATGCAATTTATAATTTTTTTTGTTCTTTTAATAATTTTAAGGGGTATTAAAAAAAAAGTGTAATTTTTATGAACAGGCTTCTAATAAAATCAAAATAATTATAACAAAAAAATAAATTCTGGTACCACTAAAACACAAATCAGTTACTTGTATGTTAATAAACAGGGAAAATAAAATTTTACTCTCAAAATTTACACAGATTACTAAAACTATTCCAAATTTTGGGCACCATAATTGTCAAAACAATGCCTACATAATCCCATCAGATGTTCTAGACACAAATATTTTTTACAGTTTGCACAAGAATATCTTGTTCTTCGACTTTTTGTAGTGCTGCAGTATGTACATCGTCCATAAGTTTGATTCTGGGGAGCAATATTCTTAGTTTCTTTGCCACATATTGAAAGACGTAAACGGATTATCCTGGGAATGTTTTGCTGTTGTGTTCGTCGACGAATATGTGGGCTAAGTAACTGAAATCCTAAGTTTTCCTAAGAATTTTCTTCTTTCGATTTTTGTTTGGGTATTCGAGGTGTAAATGATGTAACTATTTATTCCAGCAACGTCCATGGCACTATAAAAATGACATTGACCATTGACCAACGACGAATTGCAATGAGCGCAATTGTAGGCTTCGCACATTTTGTCGACACCGCCTTTTGTTTTGTTGTAGTCCATGATTATTTTCGATTTGCCAGTTTCCTCGTCAAAAGCATCATCTTAATGCATAGTCGATACTAACAGGATATTTCTTTTTGGTTTTGGAGAATACGAAACGAGCGTACACTTATCTCTAAAAGCAAACATAATGGATTTTTCTGGTTTTGCTAGTAACATTTAAGGAGGTATCTCACGTTTATTTTGACGTAATGTCCCAACTGTAGTAAGACGGTATTGCCTTAGTATCTCCGTCAGAGGTAAGCTGGTAAAAAAGTTGTCGATCGTGACATTTCTATTTGATCCCAAGATAGGTGAACAAAGACGAGGCACTATTGCTAAATTCGAAGTATCCTGTTGCAATGGCTGTTTCCCAATGTAAACTTCCAAATTTGCAGTGTAAAACATTTTAGGGTCCACTAGGGCATATATTTTTATTTCGTAGCGATTCGGTTTTTTAGGCATATAAATTTTGAAAGGACATTTACCTCGAAATGCTTTGAGTTTTTCGTCAATCGTGGTGAATGCTGACATATTGTAATGTTGGGACAAATTGGATACAAACTCGTCGTAAATTTCCCTAATGTTTCAACAAAAACTGAAATCTTATCCGGGACATAGTAAGTCTGAATATGTCCATTCAGTATAGCCATATGTATAGCCATTCCGTCTGTCCTAAATAAATCTTCAGCGTTTCTCCGGATATTTTTACTAGCATAAGAAATATATAAAAGTCCCAATACTGCTTATATTTCTAATAAATCAGTCGATCTAAAAGAACGATTTTGTGAAACGTCATAGGCTTGCATTTCTATAAATTTGTTGGTGTAAGTAACAATTTTTTCCAATATGTTGGGAGAAAAGAAGCATTCCCATATTTCTGAAGCTTCATTTTTATGCCGTATATCTCCCTTAAGTCTAGGTTAATGTGTGAAAATATTTTCAACGCGTGTTCGAACATTCCGTGCTGATGCAGGATATTTTCGCCAGCTGGTAGTTCCATCTTTACCGATAAGGCAGGGTATTCTTGAGGTACAAGGGGTTTCTTCAAGAATACGTAAGTTTTTTTGATTTTCAAACTCTTCTTCCGAGTCTATATCCTCAATAGTTTCTATGATATGGTCGTCTATCAAACTCACATCATCATCATCTGTTACTGCCTCTAAATCATTTAAAAGTTCCCCATCAAGCCGCAACAGCCATTCTTGTTCCCTCTCGTATTTCATTATAAACGTTTTCCCTAAAATATAATATAAATCAGTACCGCAAACAAAAAATCAAACAAATTATTCTTACCTCAAAATGTAACGGCAACTATAACGTCGGTTTGTGGGAACGAATCGTGTATAATATTCAAAATTCTTATTAAACGATACACGCTGACCACTTGCTAAACTACAACTGAATAGATACCGGCACGTTCGAAATGTACTGTGATGTGCAGATTGAAATAAAAATTAGCAGAGCTTAAACCGCTAAAATTTGAATCAGTCGGTGCTAGAGACATAACGTTATCAGCCGAAGGTTACTTGTTGTAAAAATAGTTTCAAAAATCGATTTTTTGAAAACTAATAGTAAATAGAAATGCACAAAAACCCTTGATTAAAATTTATTGCAGAGGGTGACTCATTGGTATGAACTGATTTTAAATGATTTCGATATTTTTTTTAGGATTGAAATTAATTCCATTTCATCCTGTAGGATTCAAGCTTTCACTTAAATTAATTTTTTAAATGGACACATATATCATGATTCTTTACCAACCCACTCCAGTACTTTATTATTTGTAAATTTATCAGTTCATGATATTTTTAATATTCTGCGGTATAACCAGAGTTCGAAGCCTCGATTCTTTTTAAATTGCATTTTTTTAATGTTCAAGTCTCAGCTCCATACAATAATATTGAAAATATATAACAGCAAATGGTACTCTCCCAATTTCTTATCAGAGTATATCTGGCATCTATTTTGAAAGTTCATACTAGGGATGGCGGTTTTTGACAAAACACCGGTTTTCGGTTATACCGGTTTTTTTGCTTACGGTTTAACCTGGCGGTTATAACAGGCCAAAAAAAACCGGTTTTTCCAAAAACCGGTTTTTCGGTTTTTTTAATCCAATAGGTTACAAGTTTGCACTTTCAGTTTGCTTCTGTATTTATAAAATAAAATTTGAATTATGGTTTTGTTTGGAATAATTACTTGAGAATAATAATTATGATTGGGATCCAAAATAATACCTAATCTAATCCTAATCACCGTAAAAACCTAATAACCGGTTTTTACTTTAAAAATAAAAAAACCGGTTATAACCGGGACAAAAAAACAACCGATAAAACCGGTTATTGCGAAGTAAAAAAACCGGTTTTCGGTTAAAAACCGGTAGGTTTTTCCCATCCCTAGTTCATACTGGAGCGAAACATCTCTTAATAAAGTATAAGAAATAATATAAAATAATACTTTTAATAATATCTATGTACATATAAATTTTGGAAAATAATTATTTTAACATCTTGAATTCTCCATATTATCAAGTTTTTGAAGAACTGAAGGGACTAGATATGTCATTTGGTCTCGGTGATTAATAAAATCATCGTGTGTCCACCGTTTGTATTTCATTATTGTTATTCCACACCTGACATTGGGATTTAAAAGACTGTCTACTAGCTTGCCATTCTAAAACAAATGAGGTATTATTGTAAGTATCAGTATTTGAAAGATATAATATATACTTTAGAAGGAAACCACAGACTGTAAAATAAATGATTAATTGATAGTAGAAAATTTTAAATCAATATCATTGTTATAATAATAAAACTTAATGATCTTATACTGCTTCAAATAATCTATGTATAATATAAAAATGAATTGCAAAATGTGTTGTTAAGTGCATAACTTAACAATGCATGGACCAATCTTAACAATTCTTTTTTAAAATATTCCTTGATGTCTAAGGATGGTTTTTACGGTGAGAAAAATTCGAAAAATTTCCGGGAAAACCCTAAAACAGCCCTTTTCTTTTCCCCATACAAATATTTTCTAACTAAATGTAGAGTCAATTTGAACTTTATTAATAAAGGAATATCAACAATTCCAATTCCAACCTCCTGTGGAATTTATGAATAGTCCGGGTTTTTATTGGGCCCAAAAGGGCGACCAAAGTCTGGAAGCGAAGATACTTAGGTCACCCGAGCTGACCCTCACATACCGCCCTATTATCATGGTGATGGTTCTGTTCAGGAGAATTAAAGAAATAAACTGCCATATTAAAAATCTATTTGACAGAACGAAGTCTGTCGGGTCCGCTAGTTTATTATAAATTATTATCACTACAGCTTCTTTGGTAGAGTGCCTCTCTTAAGTGATCTATTTTTGGTATGTATTTACACTTTATAGTCTTTAACTGAATAGGTTGAGGAGAAGAGAACTGTGGGTCTCAAGTTAGTCATTCAGAATTATGTCTATATTTTTTAATTTGTTGATTTCCATAGATTCTAATGAAGATAGCTTAAGACCTTTATTTTAGATGTGAAGAATTTGAAATATCGTCATTAAAAGAATGACTATGGTCTAGAAGTTAAAGTACGTACGTAGAATTTGTTTTTCTGTTATTGAAAGCCCTTTTATGTTCTTCTATACGTTTGTAAAAAGTTGTACCAATTTGACCTATGTAAGTTTTTGGGCAGTAACCGCATTTAAGTTTGTATACACCACTACATATTATTATATACATATATCTAATTTTTTAAAAAGTATTTTAACAAAAATTTAATAAAATGTTACTTACTTCTACTGTTGTTATAAAATCACCTTCTCCTAAAAACTGCGCAACTGGTATATTTATTTTAGATAAATCATAGTACGGGGGTTTGGGAGTTCCGTACTTTTTTAAATTTCCTTCTCTGCCATAATCAAATCTACGATATTCTCCAGATCCCCACAACTGAGTGTAATGTTTTATAAGAGTTTCGCCTACTGCATCGGGAAAAAAGTAAGTAACTATTGGAAAATGTTCCTAAAAATTCTTTTTATAGTACCTATGCAGACCTAATTATATTAACTATATATACTCAGTGACATTAGAAGTGTTACACCCAGGAGGAGTAATTTCTTGAAGTTATCTTTTTGACAGAATGACTATATTTAAAACATGATATGATAACAATACCAATGGTTTATCTCTTCTACTTTTTGTAAAAATAAAGTTTTATTTTCTAAATTTTTTTGTGAAGAGACCGACTTGTGAAGACCGGTTCGTATAGAAATTTTTAGTTATTGTTCCTCAATCTAATTGTATTCAGTGTAAGAAAATGCCTCGAGTTCGAATACACCATAATTACCACCATTTTAGCGATTTTGACAGGGGTAGAATTATTGTGTATAAAGATATGGGTTTTTCGTATCGCGAAATTGGCCGCCGTGTTAATTGTACGGCAGTGATATGCGTGTCTGTCGTGTGTGGACAAACTAAGTTAGAGGAACACGGAGAAGACCAACTGGTCAACCAAGGCGTACCACAGAGCGTCAAGATAGGCGCTTTAGATTACTGGCTCTGCGAGACCGTTTTGCTACTGCGCGTCAAATTGCTGACCAATGGTTTGGAGTAGTAGGTAGACCTGTTAGTATGCGTACACTATACCGTCGCATTCGAGCCTTTTGACCGACTCTGAGATAGCGCGTACACTATACTCGGTCGCATTCGAGCCTTTTAGCCGGTTTCATTCCGCCCATGACTAGTGCTTCCTTAGACTGCAGACCCACTGTCATTAACGTTTGAATTGGTGCAGAGAAGCAGGCATTGGGTAGCAGAATGGCGGAATGCAGCATTCAGCGATGAATCACGATTCTGTTTAGGAATGCATAATGGTCGTAGGATGGTAAGACGCCGCCGTGGAGAACGACAAAAATATCGGGTTTGCTGTTAAAGGCATGTATACAGGGACACTAGGAGTAATGGTTTGGAGGGCTATTGTCCTATGGGTAAACGATCACCATTTGTGTTTTATTCGAGGCAATATCACAGCTGCGCGTTATATTGAAGACTCTTACAAAGGCAGTTTACTGCCTTATCTCGATGGCCGTCGAGACGTTCCTTTTCAGCAACTATGGACTTTTTTCAAGAAGCTGGCGTTAATGTGTTGCCACGGCCGCGCCTCGTGTTCCGGATTTAAATCCTATCGAACACTGTATGGGATATGATGGGAAGGAGACTGTCTACTTTGCACCATCCTGCATAGACTCTGGCATAGTTAATAGCAATGAAGTTTAAGTTGCTTGGAAACGAGGTGCCACACAAGACGATCAAGACGTCTCATTTTGTCAATGCCTCGACTTATACAGAACTGCTATTCAGCTACGGGGTCGCCAAACACATTATTAATCTTTTTTTGATTACTTGTTAATAAAAATTCTTGACAACGTTATCATTTCATTCTTGATGTAAATCTACCATGTTGCCAAAAAATTAAGTTCAAGAAATTATCTCTTCTGGCTGTAACAGTTCTAATGTCACTGAGTAATATAATACCAGTACAAAAAAGTACAGAATATAGTTGAACGTTGCTGGAAATTTGACATTGTATTTTTTATTTATTTATTGTCGTCCGAACCAATAAGTTATAGACGACAACAATGAAAATAAATAATAAAACAAGAACGGTTATAACATTAATTACATACTAACATAAAAGAAGATTGATATATGTAATTTGTAAAACAAACTAGATTTTATTTAGTAAATATCTTTTATGCCTATAGCGTTAAAAACTTTTATAATTGTAGTTTAAATGATTATTGTTTCTAAGAAGCTTGCCTACGTCGCTGGAAGGTTGAGTTTACTTCTCGTTTTCTGGAAAATTTGACATTCGGTTAAAATATGTTTTTACTATACTCTTGGTTTGACACTGGTTGCAGTATGAGGATTTTCTCTTGTAATTCGTAAAGATGTGTAATGTCAACTGTGATTAAGCCGAGTCGAGTAAAGAATGATACTTGTTTTTGTCTAGGTAACAAAAGTAACACAGACTTGTTTTTGTAAAGCATGTCTTTAATTTGACTTAGTTTTTTAGGAACACTGCGACCGTTTGTTTGGCCACGCACAACTAACTATGTTTTTTTAAGCACAATTTAAGATCACTTGGCACTATTTTATTTGAACTTGATCATCACTTGTCACTGCTTCGCGATCTAGACAGTCCATAACTTTGTTACCCAGAGATGGAACCCCGATTAATACCACGTGTTTGTTTTCATTTTTAGGTTTAGTAAGACAGTGAGTTTTTTCCGGGAGTGAGTTGTCTACCCAACCTTCCTCCTTTACCCGAGATTAGGACCGCCAGTGGTGACTCCTGAGCTACTCGATCCAGCCATTTGTCACCACAGGCGGAGGTTCTGGCGAAGGCATGGGTTCTGAAAAAAAAAAACATCCAAAAGCAAACTCGATACATTCGAAGGAAAGTACTGAGGAAAAATAGCTGGTGAGGGAAAACGAAATCTTCAGAAGTCGATACAAAAAACGAACTTTCAACTTTATAAAGAAGCACCACTGTCAAACTTCATTAGAATACAAAGATTGCAATGCGCTGGACTATTGATAAGAATGGGAGAGGATAGGTCTACCAAAAGAGACACTAAATGCTAGAAGAGGCAGAAAAAGAGAGCGGTTGGAAAGCCAAAAAAGTGCTGGGAAACACAGTAAACAACGACGATAAGCTTTTTAGGGTCCGTGTATGAAAAGATCAGCCACAGACAAGCAAGAGTGGAGGCAAAAATAAAAGAAGGCCAAGGCTTCAATTTGGGCTGTAGTGCCATAAAAGAAAAGAAGAAGTTTGTTTTCATTTGCAGTATTTTGATGTTCTTTGTAAATTGACAATGTTAAAAGTAATTGTACTCTGAGATA
>NW_027314688.1:0-10034 GCF_040954645.1 Diabrotica undecimpunctata | reverse complement strand
ACGCGCTATCTCAGAGTTACTATTAAAGTTTTAATACTCTTAAATGAGGAAATTATTTATCTCTTTGTGTCTCTGTTTAATAAAATTTATGACAAGAATGGTTGGAGTTTATCGTTGTGACAACTTTAGACTAATAAGTCTGACGAGTCACTCTAAGACTGTATTCGTCATCTAGCCTATAACGTCCACTACTGAACGTAGGCCTCTCGCATGCTTTTCCACTTAGTCCAAAATTCTTTTTGTCCACTGATTGTCGATTAAACTTGCTTCGTGGCCTGCTCAAATATATTTTAGTGTTATTATTTCAATGTTTTATATTGATCTTAAACCAACGCTAAACAACAAAACTATTATATGATCTAGAGCATCTACTTCACCACAAGATACAATTTATACCACCGGGACAATAAAGAGACATACCACAATGCACTAGGTGCCAAGCATTGCGAGCATAGCAAAACCACTAAAGATTATTTGCAAGCCTCCATCATATCTATTGAATATTGAGAAGGGCCATTTTTGAAACAGGGAAACAGATTCTTGGCAGGCGCACACTACAAAATACACACTGGGGATCCAGACTTATTTTTCCAAAAGGAAGACAACTTTATATGTGTATGCAAGCCATTTTCTTAAAAAGTTAACATTATATTCATCCAGTTCAATGTCTTCCACTTTTCCTACATAATATTTTAATAGTTTTTTTTGTTGTAAACTTAACTAACACAAAGCATTAAACACATATATGAGTGCCATTTTTTTCAAATGGCACATCGTTTGCTTCTTCTTCTTCAAGCGAAAATTTCATCATCAGAAGTGTCTGATAAAATTGTCATTTCTTCATCACTTTCGCTACTTAAAAGCATTAATTCCATAATAAGTTTTTTCTTTGGTTTTGCGCTACACTTTTTTTTTCTTTTTAAGCTTTAAACGTTTCTTTCGACATTATTTCAGCTAGTTCCTGTTCCATTCTATTCATAACTGGTGTGCTTGTCAAAATTTCTGCTTTCATTTTCTTCCTACCCTTTTTAAGTTCTTAAATCTCCTTAACTTTTGGTAAATTTTCCGGTGACATTAAAGCCAATGTAGAGTTGTTTGAAGGAGATGAACTGATGGATGGAATATCTTGATCTAAAGGAGTTTCTGGTCGTTTCGTTTCTTCCAAAGTTGTATTATTTCCGTGGGTTTCTGACTTATCTGGCTTATTTCTGCCTATGCTGTTATGCAGTTATAAGCTCCGCAGCATTAGAGGCTAGCCAAGATCTACAGGAATTATTGTAATAAGTCTTAAGTGAGCCATAAACACATTTATCTAATGACTGCAACTTGTTTATGACTAGTGTGTGGGGGAAACGTAAAGAGAATAATTCCTGATTTTTTAGCAAGATTAAACACAGCATATGACAAGTATGTTTTATGGTTATCCATGATAAGCAGCACTAGATTATCTATTGAAGGCTTAGAAAACTTAATGAAGTGATGCAACCAACACTCAAAAATATTGGCAGTCATCCAACCGTTAGGTGAGACTGCTCCGATTGTTCCTGTTGGAGCATTCTTAAACATATTATCACGAAAATTAACCCTTGGAAATATTAATAGCGGTGGGACACAATACCCGAGGGCATTTATTGCTCCACACATAGTTACTAGAATGCCTCGCTCTACAGAAGTTACCTGCCCTACTTGCCTTTGCTCCATTTCTGCTGTTACGGTTGCTTGATCCCTGTACGGTCCTCAAAGCTGTTTCATCTACATTGTAGATCTTACTGGCGTCTAGTGTGGTATATTTTTCATAAATTTTTACTAAATATACCATTGAACTAACCTAAAACTATTTTTTTCAAAACAAAAATCTAGTGTGGTATATTTTTCATAAATTTTTACTAAATATACCATTGAACTAACCTAAAACTATTTTTTTCAAAACAAAAGTAGTCATGGATATCTGGAATATTTCCTTTGGGTAATTGAGTTAAGTAATATACAAGTGTTAATTGTAAAACAGTTTAAATGCGGCAAAATATATGCTGACGGATTATTTTGACGCAATCCTGATATACCTATTCCCATTACGTAGTTAGTTCGGCCCTGTTTAAAATAGTCATTGTCTACATATGTTCCTTATATATATGCAACCAATAATACAAAAATAGACAGAGAGATTCACAGGAATTCAATAATATGTGTATTTATAGGAGTATAGGAGTAAAAGTTTTAAAAATAAATACGGATATTTATTAATCAATTCATTTATAACTATTTCCCTCTGCACTTTTCATCAGGCTTTAGAATTAATTTCCTTGCAGGAATATTTTTCTAGTTTGCTCTGAATTAAAATGCTTCAAGTTTTCATATATTCTAGTAGGTATTTGTGATTAATGAATCTTTTTTTACAAAATTCACTTATTAAATATTGCTGACACTCCTTGGCAGAAATATAAATCAAAGTATATATAAATCCGCATTTTTTCTCTATCGCAGGTTGTGTGATTTCCCTTGATTGCATTCCTGTCTGTTGTCTTTGTTTCCCCTCCAGTTGAGAATAGTACTCCAGTGTCTAGTTAGCAGTATCCCCGTTCCCGACTTCGTCTTTGTTATGCACTTTGCTCTTCTTCCAATTCTCGAACGGAACTCGCTTAAAGAGTTTTCTTTATAAGTTAATCTTTACATGTCTTATTTAAACATGACAGAACCATTTCATCCTTTGGGTCTTCACGTAGCGAAAGATATTTTCTTCTGATAATTAGCTTTTCGAGAAGACGGAGTAAACCAAAGCTAAAGTTGATAGACTGGATAACACAGGTACACAGGATTTGAGAAGATCAGTGTTAACAATTGGAAAGTCCAACAAGGGAGAGAGTAGAATAGCTCAGAAAGCTTCAAAAGGTCGGGATCCTTTAAGGGCTGTAACATGATGATGAAGAATTAGCTTTTCACTAAGAGGATCAAGCTTTTAGATTTTTTGTTCTCTTTAGGAATAAAACTATTAGCCATGTAACCAAATAATTTTATTTTTTCCATATTTGGCTTTTCATCATACCAAATTTCAAAAGGTAATTTTTTATCAGAAAAAGTTCGAGTTTCAGTTCTACTAATTAAGTATACGGCTACCCTCACAGCTTCCCCCAATTGCTTTTATCTAAATTTGATTAAACACCTTGCCTTTTGCATATTGGTTCTGTTAAAACGTTCGGAAACACCATTTTGTTCTGGATTTCTAGGTACAGTATACTGAATTTTAATTCCATTATTTGTACATAATCTTTTAAAAGCTTTTATTCATATTTTAAAAAGGAGGTATTCACCTCCATTATCACACCTTATTCATTCAATTTTTACATTAAATTTAGCAGTGACCATATCAATATATTCTTTAAATTTATCTATTACTTCAGATTTCTTTTCAATCAAATAACATGAACAAAAATATGAATAATTAACAAATAACACCTTAATACAGTAACAATAATACATAACAAAGTACTTTTTATTATTATGAGTTAATGGATCTAGATAACCACATACATCTGTTAACACAACTTCTGAAATTATTTTTGCTTTTTTTTTCATTATCAATACTGTGGAATGGTAATCGTGATTGTTTTCTTTTTAAACAGAATTCCCATATACCAGATATGGGATACTTTGCATAATGACCCATTTTCCTACGTATTAGCACACTACGTTTAACAGCTGTGATTTGTGCTTCTGGTCTTAATTTAACAACATACAGCATGATTTTCTTTTATTATTTTGACCTGTTTTTCTTTGACTACAATAATTGCACTTTTCGCCATTTTCTACTGGGAATGCTGTATTTACACTTTTATTTTTCCCACATTGTTCCACAATTATGGGAGTTAAAGTGAAATGGTTGATCGTTTTTAACATTACCATCACTGGTTCCAATCTTATTCTTCCATTTATTCAATACCTGTCATTACCATCACTAGTTCCAATCTTATTTTTCCATTTATTTAATACCTGTGTATTCCCTACAAATGCAACACCAAGATTTGTTTTATGATCTTTTTTTTTGTCCACAGAATTTAAAAAAATGTAAAATAATAATTATGTAATATGTAATAAAATATACATATACTTACAATAATAACATTCGTAAAGACTTTGTCAAGTTCATTGATGCTTATGAGAACACAAAATAATTCAACTAAGAGGGGAAGCACAACGCCTGTACTTGGAACGAACTGCACTTGGATCCGAAGAAGAATGCCGCAACAAATGCAGTTGGATGTCCTTGCCTAAATCATGTTTTAAACAACTCCCGAGTCAGTAATATCATTTGTTAACATGTCAGCCAAGATAAATGAAGTTTTAAAACTAAAACTCGGACAAAATTTAACAAGTTTATGCGAAACAAGATGGGTTGAGCGCCTTAAAAGCTTAATCCAGTTTAGATCTGGCATTTGACATACAATTGAAGCACTAACATCTATCTCAATAGGAAAGGATCCCAAGACTGCTACACTTGCATCAACTTTGCTTAATTCTTTATCCACATCTGAGTTTCTAGTGTTACCGATGTCACTAATTGACATAATAAAATTAACATTGCCACTAAGCCGACTTCAACAAACAAAATCTCTTGATGCTAACGTGGCGATTAAGGCTGTTTCCATGTCGACTTTGAGAGATATAAGATCTAACTGCAGAAATAATAGATAACTGAAGAAAGTTTAAAGTAAGATCTTTACCAAAGTTAAAGAAATTAGCAGACAAATTGGACGCTAAAGTAAAGTTAACTTGGTTTTATGGGTAGACAGACTAAGAGAGCCATTCATACAGGTGGCCCAGAAGAATATTACAGACGTTCAATCTACATTTTATTATTTTTTAATCAGTGTGGCTACATTTTAAAGTTATTTCTAAAAATCATACATCAAAGGATATATAGATTATGCGAAGAAAAATCAGCTGTACACAGTTTGGTTTTCGGAATGCAGTGGGCACGAGAGGGTGTCTTTAGCATACAAGTGATATTTCAACGATGTAGAGATGTGAATTGCGATATTTATGCATGCTTCATTGATTACCATAAAGCGTTCGATACAGTCAAACACGACAAGCATAGAGGTAGGAGAATCCGATGATATCAAAATGGGGTCCGACAGGGATGTATACTATCACCCTTGCTGTTTAACATATACTCTGAGGAAATCTTTCAAGAAGCAGTAGAGGATGTTGAAGCCGGAATTCGAATTAACGGAGAATGTATCAATAGCATTAGATACGCGGATGACACGGTGGTACTCGCTGACAGTTATGAAGCCCTCCAGGAGTTAATGAATAGAATCACAGAAGTGAGTCAGAGATATGGACTTTCACTGAACATTAAGAAAACAAAATGTATGATGATCTCTAAGAAAGTACAGCAAATTGAAAGAATCAGTGTGAATAGTCAACCAATAGAAAGAGACAAAACATACACCCACCTTGGTACAAACGTCAATGAAAATTGGAACCATACCCTAGAAATAAATTGTAGGATAGAGAAAGCAAGATCATCATCAGTTGGCGCTACAGCCCTTCATGAGCCTTGGCCTGCTTCAAAACATTCTTCCATCCTTCCCTATCGAGTGTCTTCTTCAGCCCCTCACTCCAATCTCCCTCAGATCTTCCTGTACATCGTCCAGATATCTGAGTTTAGGTCGCCCCCTTCTTCTTCTTCCGACCGACCTGTTTAGCATAGTTATTTTAGTGGGATCACTCTCATCCATCCGCATAACGTGGCCCACCCACCTTAGGCGGTTTATTTTGATGGTCTTCACAATATCTGCATCACCAAAAAGTCTATACAGTTCAAAGTTATATCGCCTTCTCCACAGACCCTGTTCGTTTACTCCGCCATATATGGTCCTCAATACTTTTCTTTCAAAGACTCGCAGTAACTCTTCATCTCGGGTCGTCATTGCCCGAGCATTGGGCGTATTATTGTTTTATAAAGTTTGCACTTTGTTGCTATTGACATACTTCCCAGAAGTAGCAGAATTCTTCTACCATTTCTATCGTTTCGTGTTGCACCTCTAAGTTATTTTGTTGAATTCTTGATATGGTATTCTTTTGGTATTCCTAATTCGATCATCGCTGAATATAATTGGGACCTGTCAATAGTATCATACGCTGCCTTAAAGTCTACGAAGATGTAATGGCAGTCTATGTCGTACTCCGTCGTTTTTTCTAATATTTGTCTGATGGATGATATGTGGTCAATGGTAGATTTATTTTTCAAGAAGCCTCTTTGGTAGGATCCTATTATATTGTCAGTATACCGTGCCAGTCGTTCGTTAAGTATCAGGGACACAATTTTATATGCTGTATTAAGAAGGGAAATCCCTCTAAAGTTGGAACATTCAAGAACGTTTCCTTTTTTGTGTATGGGGCATATAATTCCAGTATTCCAATCTTCTGGTAACGCGCGTTCTTGCCATACCTGTATTAGTAGTTTGTGAAGGAGGGTTACAAATGTTTGACCGCCACATTTAAATATTTCTGCGGGTAGGTTGTCTGCTCCGGGTGACTTGTTTCTGGCTAGAGACTGAATTGCTTTGTTTATTTCTTCCAAAGTTGGTGGTTCAGTATCCTCCTGTTCTATTTCTATATCATATATCTACCTTCAGCTCTACTTTCTCCATTAAGTAGCGTACTAAAATGTTCCTGCCATCTTTCTAGTACTTCCACTCTCTCGTTTAAAAGAATTCCTTGGTTCGCTTGTGGCTTGAAAACTTTTCTTTTTGTGTTAACCTGTTTGTAAAATTTTCTGTATTCGTGTTCTCTATTAAGGTTTTCCATTTCTTCGAACTCTTTATTGATTTGTTGCCGCTTTTTCTGTTTGTATTTTTGTTTTTCCTCTCGTCTCTTTACTCGATATTCTTCAACATTGCTCCTAGTCCTTCTGTTGATCATTTTCAGATACGCGTCGTTTTTCTCTTTCGTTACTCGTTGGCATTCCTCATCAAACCAGTTGTTTCGCTGTCCCTTGGGTACTTCACCCAGCACTTCCTCTGCGGTATCTTTGAGTGTGGTTTTCATAAACTCCCAATTTGTGTTAAGTTCAGTGGGATATACCTCACTTCTGGGATGTTCTGATATTTTACGATCTAAGCATATTTGGAAGTTTCTTTCGACTTCAGTACACTTTAATTTATCAACATTATATTTGATTATTTTTGGTTTAGTTTTATCGTTCCTGACGTTTGATATACGTGCTCTGATACGTCCAGCTATGAGATAGTGATCGGAGTCAATATTTGCACCTCTATAATTTCTGCAGTCTAGTATATCTGATCCATCTCTTAAATCAATCAGTACGTGGTCTATCTGATTTTGGGTCTGATGATCTGGCGATGTCCACGTCACTTTATGTATACGTTTATGTTGAAAGTATGTACTACTGATCGTCATGTTCAGAGATGCTGCGAGATTTACAAGTCCCATTATCATTACATTCTTTGTGTATGCTGTAAGGTCCTATGGTTGGTCTGTACATCTCCTCTTGTCCTACCTTGGCATTCATGTCTCCGATAATCAACTTAGCGTCATTATTGGGACACTGTCTATATGTTTGTTCTAGTTTCTCATAGAATTCTTCTTTTTCTGTGTCTGTTTTATCCTCAGTGGGGGCATGTGCGTTTATAAGACTGTAGTTAAAGAATCTAAAGCAAGATCTGCATTTCAAAAAATGGCTAAGCTATTAAAATGCCATGATTGTACGCAGTTGAGTCGTGGACTTTCACAGACGCTACCTGCAAAAAATTGAGGCTTTCGAAATGTGGCTTTATTGTCGAATCCTGAAGATATCCTATACCGACCACGTTACTAACCAGGACGTTTTATTAAGAATGCAAAAAGGAAAAGACTTGATAACCACAATAAATCTGCCAAAATCGAATACCTCGGTCACATCATGATGAACAGCGAAAGGTATGGGTTACTGGAATTAATTAATACAAGGAAAAGTAGAAGGAAAACGTAGACCAGGAAGGTGAAGGATTTCCTGCCTAAAAAATCTACCTACGTGGTTCAACATAACAACCACAAATCTTTTCGGAGCAGCAGTTTGCAAAATACAGATTGCCATGATGGTCGCTAACACTCGAAACGAATAGGCACTACAAGAAGAAGTGTAGCTACAGCAGAGAGGTCTTTCTCTGCGATAAGAAGAGTGAAGACTTGGCTGAGGACAACTATGGGAGAAACCCTACTCACGGGTCTTTGCCTTCTTCATGTTCACCGAGACATTGAAGTAGACCCTGAAAAATTAATAAAGCGATCAGTACATCAGACGACTCGAGTTTACTGTATGAGGTTTAGTGTACAAGAATAATTTTTGTACTAGACAAATAAAGTAACTTGACCAATATTATTCGCTTTTTATTTATGCTATTTAAATTTCATAAACTAAACTACATTTTTTTCTTTACGCTTGTTGCGACTTCATGGGGTTTTAGGTTAAAATTTGCTGATTTTTCGCTGCTAGACAAATAAAAATACTTTATTAACAATAAGTTTGGAATGTCTTATTTTCTCATATGAATGTCTCTCTCATTACCCCAGCCCCAAAAAAAGTTCATGGCCACCGTTCAAAAATCAGTCCTGGATCCGGTAGTCGCGGTTAGATTTGATCCCGGTACATTTCTAGCAGTACCTAAATTCCAAACAGTGCTTCCCTCGTACCAAATCTCATATGAAATCCAAACTGATTGTCGCATAACAAAAGTGCTGTCGGTTATCTTTGTATATTTATGTACTGTAATGTTAGTTAGATTTCTCTACAAAATTGTGAGAATACAATTTTATCTATTTCACTTAAGGAACACTTATTATTTCAACGTTATTTTATTAATTTAATTAGAATGAAAAACTTATTAATATTTAGTTATAAACGTCATATCAAGACACGTCACAAGTCTTTGTGAGTTTTGAGCAAATTTTAGTAAATTGCAGACATTTCTTGGTTTATTCGGAATTTTAGATTGAAAGGTAGATCACATAACGTGTGAGACATATTTTAATCGCTTCGGTCAATATAATCACTGCAATGAAAATGTAATCCTTATTGTGTAACATGTTTTCATATTATTCCAGTGACTAATAATTATTCCACTAAATATTACAAATTGACCGTTTATCATAAAATGATATTTTTCTTCTATGATTCATTTTTAGTTTATACAAATAACAAAATAATTCCTTATGTATTACACATCGATTTATTATCGGCTTATTTTTAGATATATCAATTACATGTTTTAAAATCGAAATATAATCAATTTTTATATTATTAACATCAGCAGTCAGTAGGTCAATTCTACTTCCGGACACACATCTCCTTTAATCTTATCAATTTTTCTGTTTTCTTACACTAGTGATATTCATCCAATTGGTGAACATCCATGATTTATTTTCTCTAGTCTGAAGAAAGGTGATTTGACTAACCAAGTGTTAATCTTTCAAAGATTAACACTTGGTGACTTAACTTAAAGAGCCGAAAGATCTACAAGTGACGTTGCTACGAACCATCAACGCATCTTTCGGTTTTTCCCAACATTGCAAATCAGAATTCCGCAAGAGTTGGATTGTTCACTTATAGTCAGAGAAAGTGAGAAAGCAGAGAAAGCGTTTCTACTGTTCTGAGAAAGGTTATTTATTTACTATTTTTTTACTTCGAAAATCGATCTCTCAGAAGTGAAATCTCAATATTTTTTAACCCGTCATTGTTCGCGTGGTGAGCGCAGCTCAGTTGAAATTATTTTTAAGGCTACAAAAGTATTCAAAAAACAACCGGCATTCAGACTCAGTGTAATCTCTAATAATTGTAGTATGTAGGAGGCACTTACGTGTAAAAACATTGCCGGCAAGCACCCCACCACCACCACTAAATATTTATTTCTTGTCCGGTCATAAGCTGAGCGGCGCGCTCAGTACGCCAACAACCGTAGAAAGAACTTGTTTTGTTTAAGTCATGCTGTTTTAACGTCACCGCGGAGATATAATTGACTCTGAGATAGCGC
>NW_027314687.1:0-10093 GCF_040954645.1 Diabrotica undecimpunctata | reverse complement strand
ACGCGCTATCTCAGAGTTGCTTACTTTGGAATACCAATCAATAAACAACATCGTAAATTTTTAAAATTTCAGTACAATGGAAAATGTTTCAATTAACGTTTTTACCTTTTGGTTTATCAGTCGCGCCATATTTGTTCACAAAAATTTTAAAACCTGTTACTCAATATTTAAAAGTTAGAAATATTCTTATTCCTAACTACTTGGATGATTGTTTATTGTTAGGGAGTACAAAATTAGAATGCATTAATAATCTAAAAATTACAATTGAACTGTTTCTAGAATTGGGTTTCATAATTAATTATAAGAAAAGTACACTCATTCCAACTCAACAAATAACGTTTTTAGGGTTTATCTTTAACAGCGTTGATATGTCATTGTCTCTAACTCAGGTGAAAATTACCAATACAATAACAATAATTCGGTCAATTTTGAAGTTTCAAACTTGTAAAATCCGTCGGTTTGCGGGAATTATTGGTTCTCTAATATCGATTTGCCCTGCAGTTAAATACGGTTACCTCTACACCAAAGTCCTCGAACGGAAAAAATATTTAGCTTTAAAAAGAGAAGGTGGGGACTATAATAGACATTTATTTATTAATTGATAACGATATTCGAACTGAATTACAATGGTGGATATCAGCCATACCACAAGCAAAAACATCTTTGCAGCAATCTACATATCAAATGGTAATTTTTATAATTAATACAAACTAATGTTTGTATTTTGAGAACGATTTCCGAAGTGGAAATTGAAACGTCAATAAACGTATTTTAACGTTTAATTGTGGCTTATTCCCATTTAAATAGTAATTAAATGATAATTTATTCGGATGCTTCCTTGTCTGGATGGAGAGCTTGTTGTGAGACTAGAGATATCCTTATTTTTGCATCCTACATAGAATCAAAAAGTAATTCAGTAGCAGACGCGGAATCACGTTCGCTAACTATTGATACGGAATACTCGTTAAATCAAGCAGCATGTAACCAAATAGTGGAAACATTTGGCAAACCGCAGATTGGTTTATTTGCTTCAATATCTAATGCTAAATGTCCAAAATATGTGTCATGGAAGAAAGACCCCGATTCATTAGCTGTAGACGCTTTCACTTTAAATTGGAACAATTACAAATTTTATGCTTTTCCGCCGTTTTCGTTGGTTATAATAAAATAATATTAGATAAAGCAGAAGGAATTGTGGTGATTCCTCTTTGGGAAGCTCAATGTTGGTATCCAGTTTTCTTAAAACTTCTAAAATTTAGACCCATTTTGTTTAAACCAAAAAGAGACCTAATGATATCTCCCTTTAATTACAGCCACCCCATATGGTCGAAGATTACCTTGGTGGCAGGGATTATATCCGGCGAGCGTACCTAAACCAGGGTTTTTCTGTAGAAATAACAGATATAATGTTGTCATCATTGTCAGAATCTACAATAAAGCAGTACAGTGTGGCGTACAGGAAATGGTGATCATACTGTCAAGAAAACCTATTGCTCTGTTTTGATGCATCTGATAAAGATGTTATGCAATTTTTGTTAACAAAATATGAAAGGGGAAGTAGTTACTCCACTTTAAATACTTTCCGATCGGCTATTTCTCTAATAGTACCAAATATTAAACAATCTGAAGCTCTTAATATATATCTTAAAGGTATTTTTAAATTGAGGCCATCATTTCCAAAATATACTAAGACTTGGAATCCCGATAACGTTCTGGAGTATGTGTCAACATTATATCCGTTGGAAGATCTTACATTAGAGCAATTGTCGCTAAAGTTGGTTACCATAATATCTTTATGTACTGCACACCGAGTTCAAACTATTAACAGTATTCACATTAATAACATTTCCAACTTCGATGATCGAATTGAAATAATAATTACAGAATTGCTAAAAACTTCAGCACCTAATAAAAATCAACCTAAACTTTGTCTTCCGTTTTCTTTGTCTTCTATAATAAATCAGAACTTTGGGTGGCTTCCACTTTACTACATTATATTAATATCACAAAACCTTTGAGGGGAAATATAACGCGTCTATTTATAACTTACAAGAAACCATATCGGGCTGCCTCTACTCAGACATTCTCAAGATGGATAAAATCTGTTTTGAAGATGAGTGGTATCGATGTAAGTACCTTTACCCCATACAGTACCAGGCATGCGTCATCTTCGGCAGCACTTAGATGCAGAGTTTCAATCGATACCATAAAAGCTACTGCAGGTTGGTCTAAAACTTCAGAAATATTTTTTAACTATTATAATAGACCAATCGAAACCCCCGCAGAATTTGCTAGAAATATTTTTAGGTTATAAGAAATACTTTGTTTGTAGAAGTAAGTTTCATTGTTAGGATTAGTTACCTCATTACCTAAGAAGTAAAATATAGTGTCTGTTTAATTATTCATATTCGTTAGCTGCTATATAATAAAGATTAGTACTTAAATTGTATGATTTATTAAAGCCTAGTCGATCATGTAAACTCTCTAAACAACTGCCATTTGTGTTCTAGACTGATGGAATGAAGCGAAGTATAATTTGAGATTAAACGACTTACCTGTAAGGAAGTTCAATCATAATTATACGAGCTTCATTCCATCAGTCTAGAACAACCCACCCCTCCGGAGGTTCATCTTTCCACCCCAATTACATAATCGATTTTCACTAACGCAAGAATGAGGCCAGACCGGGTATGACCAGATGAAGATTTGGTTTATTTACTTTCGACTAGTGTGTACTTCACTAGCAAAGCAGTGATGCCATTTGTGTTCTAGACTGATGGAATAAAGCTCGTATAATTATGATTGAACTTCCTTACAGGTAGGTCGTTTAATCTCAAATTATATAGTAAATGAAAAATATTTGAAAACTGATGCACATATTCCTCCCGCGATTTGGGCTTTAAGTACTAATTTTATAAATCGCATTACTAATAGACGTAAATCCTTTCATTTTAATTTCATTAATGTTTTTATTCGCCACATCTCAACATTTTCCATTTCAGAATATTTATCATCAAACTGTAATCTACGTTAAAAGCCAATTTGTCAGTAAAAAAGTAACAAAAATAAACAAAAGAAAATATAAGACATAAAAAAACCAATAGGTACTGTGACCTCAAAATATCTTGTTATACATTATTTTGTAATAAAATTTTATAAAAGTTTGTTTTCGATTTGATTGTTATGAATCATTTACAGGACGATTATTTGTTACCTGTATGTAAGGTAAGTGACCCAAATTCAGACAGTGTCCTAAATTCAGACATATTTCTGTTTATTCGGTTAAAATAAGAAATTTGGTATATCCAGATAAATATTAAGACATCTATTGGTTTAATTTAACATTGATTTTTTCATTTCAAAATTCGTTTCCTACCTTACCGATATTGTATCTGTCAATACATAAACTAAAAGTTAGACGGTTCTTGCAAATTGTGTGTTGTGTCCCTCGAGAAAGAATTTCTAATAAGGTAAGCAGATTTCAGCTATTATTATATTTACTATAAGATATTAATAGTTAAGAAAATTAGAATAAACTTTGTTGAAGTTGTATATAAGGGCGTTAAATTTTCATTTTAAGTTGGAATTCTATCAGTATAATTACAGCATCTAAAAATTTTAATGGTGTCGGAATAAGGTACAAGAAATTTCCTGTATTTCGTAAATCAGACACTGGGTGTCGGAATTGCGTACATAAGTTATAAAGTGAATATAGTTCTATTTTTTTCGTTTCTCTTATATTCACTTAAGTCTATACCACTTTAGTTAGTAGAACTATTTTTTACAGCTTGTATCCAAATTCCGACACAGGTGTCGGAGTTAGGGACTTTAAATGTCAAAATTATGTTTAATTTGTGTAAACGAATATTCTCTGTTATTTTAACATTTAGATATTATTTGTAATAGTTTTTTGCTTTATTTACAGAATGTCGACGAAAAAGAAGGCATATACCCAAGATGATGTAAGACGTGCTTTAGAGGCCATTAAAGGTGGAACACCTTGTTTAGCCGCAGCGAGGCTATATAACGTCCCGAGAACTACACTCATTGGGAAGATCCGGGGCATTTACCCAGAAGAATGTCGCAGCGGAGCACCTTCTGTACTATCCGTTCATGAAGAAAATCTATTGGTTCAATGGATAATTAATATGGGGCGAATGGGTTTTCCTGTCACCAAGGATCAATTGCTCGATAGTGTTCGCCTTCTGATAAAAAATTTAAAGCGCCCTAACAATTTTACAGACGGAAGACCAGGTCGTCACTGGTATGAATTATTTACGAAAAGGCATCCAAAAATTAGTGAACAAATAGCTCAAAACTTATGTACATCCCGAGCAGCCGTAACTGAAAACAAAATCAGAAACTGGCATAAGGAAATTGAAGAATACTTTATTTCATGTAATATTAATATAACTGATCCAAAAAGAATATACAACACGGATGAGTCTGCTTTTTTTCTCTCGCCAAAAGGTCGCAAAGTGCTTGCCAAGAAAGGAAGTAAGTCCCTGCACGATAGATCCGGTGATGACAAAGAATGCTTGACTGTTCTTGTTACGGCTAATGCTGCCGGTCAACTAGCTCCACCCATGGTAATGTACGCATATGAAAGAATACCCAAGCACATAGTATCGCAGGTGCCTAAAGGTTGGAGTATTGGTAAGTCAACCAGCGGATGGATGACTTCAGAATCTTTTTTCGAATATATAACAAACATTTTTTATCCATGGCTCTTATCTGAAAATATTCAGTTTCCAGTAATATTATACTTGGATGGACATAAGTCACACGTGACCTTACCTCTGACTGACTACTGTAGAGAAAAACAAATAATCCTGATAAGTTTGTTACCAAATTCCACACACATTCTACAACCTCTAGATGTGGGATTATTTAAATCTTTAAAAATGAAATGGAAAACTGAAGTACAAAATTTTAAAATCCAAAATAATTGTAAACATTTAGGAAAAGACACCTTTGCCTCTGTCCTTCAAAATGCTTTAAGTTCAATAACAAATGTGGAAGATATTTTCAAAAAATCGTTTAAAGTATGTGGTCTTTGTCCATTTAATGCTGATAATATCGATTATTATAAACTTCTCGCTGAAGACAATGAGCTTAACACAAGTACAGCCGCACCGGATCCTGAAAGAGTGAGTCATTTGCAATATCTGGAATCGTTCATTCAGCCAGATTGTTTGACTAAATGTTATGGACTGATGGGTGCAGAGTGGACAGGTGAAATTAAAGATAAGAGTTTGTATGAAGTTTGGTACAAAATATATCAGAAATCTGGATTATCCCAAAATATTGAGAAAACCGCCAACATTATAATCGATATTCAAGAAGACCTAATTCTAGAAGATGGATGGGAAAATAAAGTGGAATTTGAAGCTGATGATACGTTACAAGGAGTAATTTTTGACATACAAGACATAGTTAAAGATACTGAAATCGAAGAAGAACTTCTTGGCCTTAGCGCATATGCTGAAAAAGAATTAACCATTATTGAAGAAATGAAAAGCATTGACGAAACAGGCACGAAAGAAATATTCGACGAAACAACAAAAACTAATGTTATAGGAAAGAAAATTAATGTATTAGAAATTATTTCATTGGCCCCAGAAAAACGAATTGATATCATTGAAAGCGAGCGAATACCAAAGGAATCAGTCAATAATAAAAATAATAGTAAATAAATATTAGGGAACGTACAGTTGACTCCAGAAACACAAAATAATATCATTGAAGACGAGCAAGTAAAAGAGGAATCGGCCAAAGAAGAGAAAAATAATACTGAAAAAATATTAGTAACCTTACAATTGACACCAGAAAAATCAACTGTTATTGAAGAGAAGCAACTAAGAGAGGAATTAGTCAATAAAGATGAAGATATGAAGACTTGCAGAAGTAATAAACATTCTCGTGTTTTGCCAGGAGTGGTTATACCATCCCCGTTTAAAAACTCATTGTTCTGGCCTGAACCTACGAAAAAAATAACCTCAAGAAAGTGTCGAATTAAGGCTCCTTCGGTAGGCACCTCCGACGCTTGGAGACAATATTTTTTGAAAAAAGACGAAGACCAGAAAAACGCAATTAGAGAAAAAGAAGAGAGAAAGAGAAAAAGAGAAGAAAATAAAAAATTGCGCGAGGAAAATATAAAAAAACCTAGAAAAAAGATCATTAAAAATAAACAAAAAAGCACAGAAGAAGAAAAAGATGGATCAGTTAGTGACGAAGAGTCAACTAAAGATAACGATGACATTAAAAATTCAGGTAAGACACCATTTTATTTAAGTAACTAGGTTTTTTGCTTAATTTTACTCTACAATAATAATTATTTTAGATGAAGTTTTGATTGGAGAAATAAAAATAGGCGATTTTGTAATTGTCACCTATTTTGAAGAATATTATCCAGCACAAATTACAGATAAAAACAGTGAAAAGATGTTGGCTAATGCAATGGTCAAGGCTGGCGGTTGGTGGAAATGGCCAACTATAAAAGATGAAATTTGGTATGATAACCATGCAGTTGTTAAGAAGATCAAACCTCCCACAGAAATAAATAAAAGAGGATATTTTTCTATTAAAGAATTAAAAACGCATAATAATATATAATGTTATAAATAATCTGTCCTATTTTATATTAACTTTTCTTAAATTAGTGATTTTATTTATTGTCGGAAGAATGTTCCTCAAATGCCTGATTTAGGATCAGTGTCTGAATTAGGTTCACTGACATGTCTGATTTTGGAGCAAACTGCACTCTTGATGTCGGAATTAGGTGATTTTTGTATGGTTATAATAAATATAAAAATATAATTAACTTGTCGAAGTTTTATGATTAATAATTTGTCAGGTTCTCTTAGAAACAGTTATTAATTCGAGAAAATAAAAACTGATCAATGTTACTCAATAAGTATTAATTCCAATAAATAAAATGGAACGTGAAAGCCTAAACATGTCTGAATTTGGGCCACTGACCTTACCCTTGCTAATTTGTGAATTAATTATTCAATAAATATTACTCTGGTAAACTCGTATTTTTCTAATTACCCCATAGCCACTCTGAATAGAAGACCGCCCGGTCGCTTTATTGTATAGACCCAAGACTTGTCACCACAGGGGGTTTTAAGTAGGTATAAATATAAAATCTAGTACAAGAGATGACGTTTAGAATATTGTTCGTGAATAGATTCTGCTTTTGTAAAGAAAGATATTTTTGAAATAGATATCTCACTGAATTTTACCGTTAGAATTTTCGAGGATAAGCCTTAAAACAAAAATTTTCTTGGGTTTACCATTAACGTTTATCTTCTGTACTTTTCTTGTACTTACTACCATTATCATGTCTTTTAAATTAACAGAGGGTCATTGGAACGTCCTTTTAGAGTTTATGGAGCAGCATAAAGAATTTGCAAAAGGGTCCCACTGAAAGAATAATTCAAAGAAATCTTTGGGAAGAGCTTGCTCAACTATTAAATTCACTTGGCGAAGAAAGTAAGCCTGTTGAGAAATGGCAAAAGGTTAGATTAAATATATCAAAGTATGGTTTTTCCATTAATTATTTTTATGTATTTTTTTACTATAGACTTGGTCAGATATTAAATACTCAATTAAAAGGAAGGCTTCTGCGAAAAAACAAGATATTACAGCCACTGGTGGAGGGCCAAAAGTGAAGCCCGAACTAAACCAACTAGAGGAACGGGTTGTCAATATGTTAGGAAAAACATTTTATGAGGGAGTCAGTGTATCTGAGTGTGGAGTATGTATCAGTCACATGTTTAATTAAGTTTGTTATTTATTTATTATATATAGTGAATATTCAAAAAATTTCAGATTCCATCTACCAGTAAAGATGATTTCCTATCCACCTCTAAAGATGTTTTCCCACATAATAGTTTGGAAGACACACCTATCCATTTACCGGTATGTAACTACATACTACATACTTAACTCATATTATTTCACTAATAAATTCTTAATATTTTTTATAGGTTGCTTCTACAAGTAGTATTCAGACATCTAAATTTTCTGAATTTAAACATAAATCTATAGAGGTAAGCTATTTTAAGATCAAGTCATCATGTAAATATTTTTTTACAGGCTTCTGACCATGGATATTCTAGACTTCCCCATCCAAAAAAAAGGAAAATACAAGATGTTGAGAATGAGCTAATGCAGGAGAGCTTGACTGAATTAAGGGAAATAAAATTAGAGTTAAGGGAGCTTAACAAAAGCATGTCATCAATTGCCAATTAATTAGCAGAACTAGTGGCAAAAAAGTGAAAGTATAATTAATTTTTTGTGTTTATGTTCTGTTTTTTTTAATGTATTTTATCCTTATAATATATCGCCTAGTGAGAACAATAGTGGCGAAACTCGAAAATCAAGGATTTTGAGTTAAGTCCATCAACCGACATCTAAATATGCCCTCTTTCATGTGCAAGATCGGCGAACAATTATTTTATTTCCTTACTACTAGAGGGCAGCCACGTGTCTTTAGGGTATTGTGAATTTGTCAAATATTTTGATGTAATAACGACGAAGGTCAGTGCTTAAATTGTCTTCGTTGGGAAAGCAACGAAACTTCACATCAAGACTGGCGAATCTGTAATTACGCCGTGATTGCACATATTAGAACAATTATCTTTAAAACTATTAGTGTAATAGTGGCGAATGTGCACTATTGTCATTCATGTTCTGAATTCGGAGTGTAAAATCTAAATTAAATTAAAAAAAAAGAACGACGAACCTGTAATTTCGTCTATTACGTTGTAGGTAAGTGAAAATTTTATTTATGTGTGGGATATTTATTTTGATTTTAGCCTTTATTGTATTACAGTTTTGTATCATATTAAAATATTATTACTACTTTCACGGGTATTGCATAACAGGGACTGTTAAAATAATTTAAATCAGTATTACTTCGCTGTAATATTAAATATATAAAAATAAATCTAGTTACCTTTATTTAAAAGATAGTACCGTAATGTCGAATTAAATTATTTTAAACTCAAATTTAAATTATGTTTATAATAATATTATTTTTAGGTCTTAAAGATCCGGAATCATGAGCGGACGGTCAGAAAAAATGCTAACTGCTCTTGGAATATAGTAAGTTTCGGTGCAATTTAGATTTAAATTTTTGTATGTTGTGCCCTTTTGCTTTTAGTGTAAACCGCAAAGGGGAAAAGCCAAGTTTTAGTCAAGATTCTTCCAACCAAAATTTACATAAGATGAGTAACGACGAAGAAAGTAATTTTGGAGTATTAAAACAAACAGATGAAAAAATCCAGGTTGTTCTGGAAATAAAGTAAGTTTTAGTTGTTTATTATATTAAGAAACCTAATATTTTGTAATGATGTAGTTTACTTTTAAATTTATTTACATAAAACGCTTTTTTTAATCTTAATTTTGTTTCATTTTTAGTGTAAATTGCGAAAATCAAAACAAAATTGAGAAAAATTCACCAAAAATGGTTGATCTCATAGTAAGTTGCTCAGAATTAAAGCCAACAGAGAAAGGTAAATGTTTTATTTTATCCTATTTTAAATAATATCATCTTTTTATTACCATTGCATTAACAATTTATTTTATTCGTTTCCCAATTTTAAGCTGACAAAACACTTTATGATGGTGTTTTATGGTAGATCAAAAGTAAAAAATTGATGTTGATAAAAACACCTATGATGACAAAGACTAATTTTACTGATTTTAAAGGAAATTACTAAATTACCTCTTTTATTTATAGGGGTAGAACAGGAAATTGAGAACATTGAAAACGAAGGTTCAAGAGACTCCAGGGAATCAAGTAGCTCCTAGATGAGTCCTCATCTGAATCATGGTGTTCCAAGGGTAGTCGTTGTAGCAGATCGTCTTCTACGAAATCATTGAGCTCATCAGTGGATGATAGTGATAGAGACCCAGATTTGAATGAAGAAAGTAATGAATCCGAAGAATCCACAGGTTCGAACAGAAACGTTGGAAGAACGAGAAAGAGGAAACGAAATCCAGAAGGCTGGAAAAGAACTATTGTAAAAAAATTAAGAAACTGTGGAAAAGAATATCAATCTCTTCACTCTGAGATAGCGCG
>NW_027314686.1:0-10108 GCF_040954645.1 Diabrotica undecimpunctata | reverse complement strand
ACGCGCTATCTCAGAGTGGTATTGGCATATCTTTGTTAATGAAAAATATTAGCTAACTTCTTCAAAAAACATTGATCTTGAAAAAAAAAGATAATTTATTGCAGATTTTTTTACAATTCAGTTACTTTAATATTCCATGAAATAATTGTCGTTTTTGGAACATAAAATTGTTACTCTTATTTTTAAGTGCCAGTCAATGACGTATACGAAAACATATTTCTCTCTGTCTCTCTCTCTTTTATCTTCGTCGACCATTTTCCATCCACTCCTTTAAGTTTATAGGGATGGAGGTGTTTTTCAAGGTATATGCTAGTTTATTGAAAGCGGCCCATGCTAGTTGTGTTCTTCTTTTAATTTTAGTATCCTAATTTGGTAGGTTTTCCCAGTACGATGGCGTCGCCCAAGTACCTAATGTTCAACATTTTCTATAGTATGGTTCTGTATTGTTATATTTGTCTGGTCCTGGTTCATTATTTTTGTTTTACTGTAGCATTTTTATTTCCCACCCTATATAAGGTTTTAATTCGCGTCATACAAATCTTTGAAAACTTCTTTCTTTATAAACATTCGAACTGCGTCCCAAAATCTTCGAAAGAGAATAAATAAAATCCAAATTTTTATTTACACAGCCAAATTTGTCTCGAACTAAAACAATCGCACCCTTTCTTTTAAACTTGTATTTTGTTTTTTTTTGTCAACAAAAAAACAAAATTTGTTTAATTTACTAATGTTTGTATTTTGAGAACGATTTCCGAAGTGGAAATTGTAACGTCAATAAACGTACACTCACTCATCTTGGTGCTACAGCCCTTAGAGGGCCTCGACCTTCTCAAGCTTTCTACGCCATTCTATTCTGTCCCTCGCTTGCATTTTCCAGTTGCCGACTCCGATCTTCTCGGCATCTTGTGTTACCCCGTCCATCCACCTCAGCTTTGGTCTACCCCGTCTTCTCATTCCCACGGGTTGCGCTGTTAGAATCTTTTTTATCCTGTTCAATAAACGTACTTTAACCTTTAATTGTGGCTTATTCCCATTTAAATAGTAATTACTTTAACATGCTACAAAAAAATAGCTTCAGAACAATATTATTCAATTCAAAAATTTTACTTTTGAAAAAATGTTAATATGTTTCAGGTTTTGTTTTTATTGTTTTTCATGTTTTTTTTTCTCATTTAGTACAAAACATTGAAGTAAAAAGTAAATAGAGTGAAAAGGATCTACTTTATAATAATTTAATTATAAGAATTGTATGAAAACATTGTATTAGGATTTTCAGAAATAAAGATCTTGTCCAAAAATAAACCTACAAACATTTTCCTAAGCTTAAAATGTTCCTTTAAGTTATTCTACAGTTACTGTTAATTCAAGTAAAAGTGTTTATTGCTCAAGTTTGTTTAAATCCTTTATAAACAAATTAATTTATAAATATAATATGGAGATTTAACACATATCCTATTAGAATGTGTAAACCAACAAGGAAATATTACATGTTTTTATGAAAACTTACGAAAACTAAATGTCTGTTTCCCATTTCACATAAATGAATTAATTTTCTCTGGAAACGTAGAAATCTTTAATTGTATTTATCAGTTAATAAGAAATTGTAAATATAAACTTTAAATAATATAATGTACTAACCATAGAATTAAGATGAGACTTGTAAGGAATTTGCGAACACACCAATCATGTAATAAACCTTATAATAAGAAAAAATGAAAAAAAAAGAAAAAAAATAAATAAGTAAAAAAAAAATATCTAAAACAAAATTATTATAAAAGACGACCAAAACAAAATAAAAAATATATATACATATTACATACAATATCAAAAAGTAATATAAACAAATAAAAAAAAATAAAAATAAAAATAAAAATTAAAAAAAAATAACATTTTTAATACAAACTAAGATGAGCTTTCAAGTGAAACTTTGCAAAGCTTATTTTTATGTGTAGAAGCCGAGTTACTATCGAACAAGCTCGAAAAATACTTATTCTGCAACCATTTTGAACTAATTTTACAATATTTCGAGTTCTTATTATTGGATTAAAGTTTAGTAAACGTCACTTTCTTTGTCTTTTTTTAAGAACAAATTTTTTTTGAAAAAAAATCGGTTGCCTGTAAAGTCGGTTTTACGGGCGAAGATTTTACGTGACAACGTCTTTTTCTCGGTAGAATATTTATTGATATGACTGAATCGACTGAATTACGATTGATTGCAGAGTGATTTAAACTAATAATTTACTTAACACTATCAACATTTGTCAATAGTATGACATAACCTATAAACTCAGTTTCTCAACTTTTGTGTCAATCTAACAATTAATCAATCAATCATAGTTTACGATAATGAAATATTAGTGTACAATTATTTACCTTTATTGTTGTAGTTGTTGTAAATGACGAATCTAAGCACTCCACATTTTCACTACAGACACAGCTGACGATACTTTAACCACACGTGTGAACTTGTATTATGATGCTTTCTCGGTTTTCCAACGCCAAGAACGCTCGAGAAAGACAGAGACACAAGCACGCACCGATTCAAAGCGCCTAATTCTCTAGTGCTGCGCGCGCAGCGGACCGATCATGTTTGAGTGGGAGAGAGACGCAAGGCATTCGCCGGTCCGGCGGGTCTCTCTCTCGTTCGGTGACTCATCGTAACAGACGTGAGCGGGCGTTACACTTTTTCATGAGTGACTCCGAGCCACAACCTAATTTAAGACGTTGTCACGTCAAAAAAATTTGTATATATTTGAGTTTACAAGCCAGTGCCTTATAAGCAATTAAATTTTTTATAACAATTTTTGACCAATCGGATCGAAATACACCCTCGAAATTTGCAATCAGCAGCCAAAAATACATATAAAACTAAGTGGACCCATTTAAAATGAAAAAGCCATGTGAAATAGCTGGCCCCTAAACTAATATATCGGAATAAATCGAGCTTATTCGTTAGGCGGTTGGATATGATTTTTGTTAGCAATGTGTACACGTACAGGTGTGATAGTAAGGATATTGATCGGTAATTGTCGATGTTCGTTTTGTCTCTTTTCTTGAATAGTAAAATTACACTCTGAGATAGCGCGTCTTGAGGAATATTTTCTTCCTCGATTATTTTATTAAATAAAATATTTAATACATACCTTTATACCTCTATCACTAATTAAACTCTTGAAAGATATTTGAAAGAGCTCAAAACTTTTCTCCAGCGACGAAAAAATCTCAAATTTCAGTAAAAAATACATTGAAAGGTGAAATATATTAACCCAATATACCCAATGTACACATCAGTAAGAGAACAAACTTTAAAACTATATACAATTTTACAGATAACTACTAGATTTAATAACACGATGAAGCAAAGCAGATTTTGTAGTAGAATTTGTAAAATATTTAATGAAAAACTGCCCCTATGAAACCATAACCAAGTTGTTTATCACACTTTCGATTCATTGTTCCAAACCGAAGATACACAATGCTAAAATAAATTTAAGATAAAAAAACCGTTAACAAACGTTGCATTATCATTGAACAGTTCCTTTTTTATACGTATTAGAAAATATTAATATCCAATTATGTTACAGGCTACTTCGAAAAAAAAAAATTATTGCCATTAGACGGGAGGATCAAAGTATTTGGGAAAGAAGAGCACCCTTTGCTCCCAGTCATGTCCGGAAGCTAGTCAAACGTGGAGTAAAAGTTATCGTCCAGCCTAGTAATCGAAGAGCGTATCCCATGCCGGCGTACCTCAATGCCGGAGCAACTGTACAAGAGGATATTTCTGAAGCATCTGTGATATTTGGAGTCAAACAAGTCCCAGTAGACCAATTAATACCCGAAAAAACTTACTGTATATTTTCACACACAATCAAAGCTCAAGAAGGAAATTTACCATTGTTGGACGCCATCTTAGAGAAGAGAATCAGACTGATCGATTATGAGAAACTTATGGATGAAAAAGGCAACAGAGTGGTGGCGTTTGGTAAAATGGCTGGTATCGCTGGGACGATCAATATTTTACACGGACTTGGATTGAGGTTATTAGCCCTTGGGCACCATACTCCTTTCATGCATATAGGACCTGCCCACAACTATAGGTAAGTTACAACACATATTTAGCATCGAAAAAGGAATGACTGTTTTTTTATACTCTTCACTTTTAACGAACTAACTCAAAAATGATGTTTAAATCATCTGCTTATTCATGGAAATATGGAGTGAAGGAAATAAAAAAAAATCATTCAATATTAAATTCTGGCTGAATAACAGCTGAAGGTGAATAACAGCTGTTACGTTTACCTTTGGACATTCTTTATGGAGTTATCTTCGAGATTTGGTGTTCTTCTGGAACCTGAGTATGGAAACTCCTTATGTCCCTATAAGCACTATTGATTGGCTCCCATTAAGGCACGTATTTTATACTGTCAGTAGAGGTGTGTGGTTTCGAAGCTAAGAAACGGAATATTCGTCTAAGCAAAGTTGAATTCTCTTGCTAGATATAAGAAGGTCGTCTTATTACCCCAGAAATTTTTTTGAACAATTTAATGAACAATTGAACAATTTTATTGACTCTTAGACAACAAATTTAATATTTATAATTTGTTTTAGGAACTCCAGTATGGCCCGACAAGCCGTTAGGGATGCAGGTTACGAAATATCCCTAGGACTAATGCCCAAATCCATAGGACCTTTAACTTTTGTATTCACAGGATCTGGGAACGTATCGCAAGGATCACAAGAAGTCTTCCAAGAATTGCCCCATGAGTACGTTACACCAGAGTTTTTGAAAAAAGGCTGCGGAACATGGAAGTCTAAACAAAGTTTATAGCTGTGAAGTAAGTTTCATCAGACTCATCACATATACATATATATATATATATATATATATATATATATATATATATATATATATATACATTATATAACTTCACTTTTTAGGTACGAAGAAGTCACTACCTGGAACGCGCTGACGGTGGTGGCTTCGACCCAGTCGAATATGAAGAACATCCCGAACGGTATGTTTCTACTTTTAGTAAAAAGATTGCCCCATACGCATCGGTTATTATAAATGGAATATACTGGGCAGTAAACAGTCCAAAGTTGCTAACAATACCAGATGCCAAACACCTTCTCAAACCCGCACATACACCTTGGTTACCTACTTCACACGGAGCACCAGCGTTACCGCATAGGATGTTGGGTATATGTGACATTTCTGCTGACCCAGGTAAGCATTTTCCTATAAAATATGCAAATGCGTTGCCTGTACGTCAGTTTGAAACTGAAAATTATAGTTCAAAAACAATACATTTTGTTTATACCGAGTTTAATGAACAGTAGTTCGAAAAATTAGTTTGGACTTAAGGGCTAATATCCCAGTGATTGGTGCAGAGGTCAATCAATTTAGTAATGTTAACGTATGGCATGCAATCCATTAAAATGATGCATTTGACGGGAAATTAAAGGTCCAAATAATAGTTACTTGAAATTTGAATCTTTAAAAACAAAAAAAACGAGGATTCAAATCCGCGATTTTTAATTTTTGGGGTTTATACTTATTCATTAATGATATTTATTTCATTCGCGCCCCAGATATGATTTCATCACAGATTTCTATTAACCTAGAGGTTGGACTCCCTATAATCGTATTAAGACAGAGTTAAAGCCGGCTAGAGGGCGCTATTTTTGGGGGGGAAATAAGGGGGCAAGAATTCGAAAATAACACTTTGCCGTATGTAAATAAGAACATTTTAAAAAGATCTCATTTATGTTAACTTTATTTATGATTGTTGTCATGGAATAATGAAGCTTGGGACTTCCTTTCTCAGCGTAACAATTAAAGGCAAGCAAAGTGATTATTTTATGCTAAAACAATTACAAAAAACAATACCTACCTATACCGCTGGTTTAATGTTACACTTTTTAGCAAATAAATTTTAAGAAAAAGGAGAAAAAAAATTGTTTATTGTTTAATTTGGATAGGTTATTATTTGTATTATATACTTATTGCAATAATGTAGGTATATTAACAAAACAATTTACGGTTCTTATACTAAGTTCAAGAAGCCTTTTTGAAGTAGCATTTACTTCAGTCCTGTGTTTTCCGAGTGCATGGAGTCTAACCCTAAGGTATTCATGTCTAACGATGTTAATGAACTCGATACGTTTACACACCAAACCTTTTTGAATTCACGAGTTGCTCAGAACAAGGCTTTTTCTGTGTTTGCCAGAATCTGAAAAGTGTGTTTTGTGGTTATCACTAACCCACTATTATTTTTTAAATTTACTAATCTGCTAAGTTCCCCAACAAAAACATAAAAATAATCGGATTGTGGTTTAAAATAAACTTTGAATACAATCTAAACACTTTAATTTGGGAACAATTTTCCTAATAACAAATCCACACATTTAAAATAAGATACAATCCTTTAGTTTATATTTCTCATCTCACACCAACACAATGTTCAACTCTTCTTGAAGCAGATCTGTGTCAATTTCCATTTCATTATCTTCAAAGAATATTTTTTTCCACTCTGAGATAGCGCGTAGTAAAATGACTATTTTTTTATCAGGATCTTACTTAAAACAACTTACACAAAATTCCATATACCTAATTATTACTGGAAACAAGTGAAATTTCAAACAATGTAATGTTTATACATTTTTTGTCCCCTTATTTGTGTCCACCTAGCGGACAACACACACACTAAACTTTAAAAATCGGCTTCACTTATTGTCCTCCAGTTCTACTCTAGTTTAATCATTTATTATTACTACATCGATGGGTTTCATTGTTTCATTTATATCTGACAGAAGATCCAGATTTGTAAAACTACAAGCGACAAGCTGACAACTAATATATATTTCTACCATCAATTTAGAGATTCCAACTCGATGATTTCTACCTACATGTTATGCAATACTTCATACATCTACAAATACGGCAAATTTAAAAGAACAAAAATCAATTATTAGCGTTTTTTATAAGTGCTCATATTTATATTTTGGTTTAATTGTTTTATTAGTAGTTTCATATATACATATTATTTGATTTTTGTGTATGAAAATATTAGACATAGTTTCTATTATTGTTTGTTGATTAAGATGTGGATAGTTTTCAACAATTCCTTTAGTAATAGATACAACCTTAGTGGTGTGTGTTTCAAGTATAGAATTAAAGTTAGAAATAATAAAGATCAATTTGACACTCCTGATCAAAATAGATGTTTATGGTTATTGGTGGTGTTGAGCAATTCCCGCATATATTTAACCAGGAACATAGATAGGTATTGTCTTTCGTATCGATCTTCATATAATTCCCTTTACTTTCATTATAACTTGTAATTTTATCTTTTAATAACGTAGGAGAACATCTTGTAACACAATTTTTGAGAATTTTCTCTTCTTATGTAAATTTTGGCCCACTGTGACTCACATGGGATCGTGTCAAAATCATCTTCTTTTGTCTGTTGACTCTCGGGAGGGTATAGTGATATCATTTCTCGATTCCTCAGATCGTGGATTTCCTTCTTTCTCTGTCTTGGACTAGGGAAGCTTCGTATAGACCAAGGTTAATAATTCTACCGACATGTAGGTCTTCTTTGCAATCGTTCTTCTCGTTAGGTGCCCGAAGTATCTGAAGCAGAAATGTTTTTTTTTTCAATCTTATATTAACCTTTAGTTGCTTTAAGTCAACATCATATGAACCACCCGTTATTTCTCACTTTCTCCGAGTTGTGCCGTGTGAATTAATCCGTGGGAGACCACTAATCAGTAACAAATCATGATCGCTTATTCTGTGAGGTAGGCAGAAACAAGTAGAAACTAAGGAGGGTTTACTACGTCTATCAGGCGAAACTTACATTTCATTAGCCTTCTTCTGGGATGCGGAACTCTTCCGCAAGGAACCATTTAATCCCAATATTCTCATGGGGCAGGAATGTATCAGTAACAAACAAACAAAGCAGACTCAGTTATCGAGAAGCCATGAACTGGATCCTGTACAGGCCGTACTTTTGAAAATGGAGAGGTACTACTGAAAAGTTTACTATTCATATGCTGCTTTTGATAGTGCAAATTACTTTCATACTGATGATGTTTCTGTGTTTTTCCATAACATATATTGTTTAATAAATTCACTGCATAACTAAACAGAATGAAAACGTATTTGTTTGGTTTTAATAGCCATTTATTTTGTAACTTAACATTTTAAACGATACACTTGCTGAACATTGCTTACTACATTATATTAATATTTTCTAGGTGGTTCCATTGAATTCATGAACGAATGTACAACCATAGACACGCCATTCTGTCTACTCTGAGATAGCGCGTACAAAGACACCAACAGTTTTAACGGTCCAGGAGTTTTAGTATGCAGCATCGACAATATGCCAACGCAAATACCTAGAGAGAGTACAGATTTCTTCGGAGATCTTCTGTTTCCATTTGCGTTTGACATACTTCAAAGTGATGCACAGAAACCACTAGAAAATCATAATTTTTCGCCAGTAATACATGGAGTAAGTAAATATTTATTTGTTTGCTTTTTTTAATACAACTGTTCTTTTTGAAATTTTTAAAGATCGTTTTTTGAAACGCAGTGACCAAGTAACCATTTTACATAAATTGTTAGATTGTAGGTTACTGCTGTGTAGAGAATGAGGTTGACCGTCCAATTTCTTTGGAACAATCTGTAATTTTAAAAATAATTGAAATTTAGAATTTGCTGGGTTTTGAGGACAATGTTGGCAATGTACAGCTTTGACCACATATTCTATTTGGAATTCCTGTAATAATTCTCGGATATTAAGGCAAAATAAAGATCAAGATTAAAAAGATAAATAGAGAAAACACATTCACAGGATGGAAAACGAGAGACTATCCCAAAAAATACTCGATTACAATCACAAAATAAGAGGGATGTAGTAAGCGAAGTCCCTGTGAACAAAACATCACCAGACATAAGATGAAAATGAAGAAATCTACTCTCTGAAATAGACAAACTAAATATTACTATCATAAAACAAAATAAATTGAGTGACACAAAATGGCCAAATACAGGGAATTTCATAGCAAACGGATACTCCGTTTATTTTTCTGGAAACCAATACATATGCATCGAAACGGACTGTCAATCATTATGAAACAGCATATTAGAAGGTATAGCACTACCTTCGTTCCAATATCAGAGAGGTAATTTTAGCACAGTTAAGTGACTTTAACGCTAAGGTTAGAAAGAAGATAACGCAAAACATCAGCGGAAAATTTAGCTTAAGAGAGAGAAATCAAAGAGGTGAACTAATCCAATTTTGCCAAGAAAATGACTACGTCATTACAAATAGCTGTTTTCAACTTTCAGAAAGGCGTCTGTGCACGTGAAAATCCCCCCGAGATTGACAAAACGGTAGAACAGTATGGAATCAAATAGATTACACCTTAATAAACCACCGATTTCGAAACAATATTCTCAACAATAATTCTCGAACAATACTCTGCTCCAAAATACAAAAGGAAATTAAAGAAATCAATACAGCCAACTAAGCCTATATAGTAGGATATATCTCGATCCTTTTAGAAAACCCCAAACACGTGCATATATATCACAGCAGATAAATAGAAAAATACACAAAATAACCAATATACCAAACGAAAACCCAACCATCAACCAATGTTGGTACAACATACAAAACTCAATTTTAAAGGAAGTAAGACAGTAGTAAGATGTTACTCATATAGTAGGCTGATTGGTTTAAAGTATTTTGACGTTTATTTTGACATTCATTCAGCGCTTAGTGTCATTCGTGCGTTTTATCATAAAAAACCTTCTTCGTGTACAGGATACATGGAGAACCATAGTAATATGGGTATTTTTAGTTTAATTAAAGTTTTTATTTAACTAAGTTTAAAACAAGTATGCCACCAATTCGGCACTGCAATAAAGCCCGAGCAACACAGATTGTAATTTTGTACGAGGAAGGATATAAAAAGAGGAAAGGAAAATATATCGCACGACGTTTCAGGAGAAGTCAATCTACAGTTCGGAATACTTTAAAAAGGAACAAGAAATTTTGTATAGAGGCCTGGTCAAGGACTCTGAGATAGCGCG
>NW_027314685.1:0-10167 GCF_040954645.1 Diabrotica undecimpunctata | reverse complement strand
ACGCGCTATCTCAGAGTGTAGTGTAATATCATAAGAGAAAAAATTTTACCGGCAATATTTTCGACTGGTATGAAAGTTTGTTTGTTATTATTTGTTTTTTGTTACGAATTAAATTTTGACAGTTGAATCACGAGACGTCAGTCAAGTGATTTTGTCAAAAGTTCATCACCTGTCAGTATTCACCTGATTAGCATCCAGATCGGGATTTATGGTCTGGATTCGTTATATCTGTCCAAAATTGATTACACCTCAATTACGTTTGTCAAACTAGTCAAAAAACAATCTGTCATAATTTTGTCGCTGAGAAACCAAAGACAGGAAGGAGTTTTGTCAGTAGGAAACGTGGCGTTGCTATGACGTTTTGTCAGTTAAAAATAGTCTAGTGAAATAGTCATTCTTAAATAATTTATTTATAAAACTAACTAACAATATTTATTGGAGAACTAAAACCAACAAAGGTACATTATAACTGTATTTTTATAATTGGGTCCTTAAATATGTTTAATTTGTAGTTGGGTAATTATTTATATTAATGTTAAATGTGCAATTTTGAGCAGTGGATATTTGAATAGCACTAGAAGGGAGAGCTGGAGTTAACAGTTTTATTATACACTTGGTATCCCCCGAAAGTACTCATATTTGGCTGATTACAATCTATTTCTATAACTTCAGTGACTCCTATAATTTGGTCCAATATTTTTCGCATTTTGCAAGAGATTGCTCTACATACCCTTTAGCGACATTCGTAGACTTCCATCCTTCGTGTTGCTTTTAAACAAGAATATATGCTCCAGATAAACTTGATTTTTTAGTTAATACAAATACTTAGGAACTATAATCAATGAGTCGTGGGATAATACCCAAGAGATTAAATGTCGCATCGAAAATGTAAAAAGTGCATTCTTGACTATGAGCTCTGTGTTCAAGAGCCATGACCTCACCCTAGAAACAAAATATGGCTCCTTAAATGTTACGTGTACTCAGTGCTTCTGTACTGAGTAGAAACGTGAACATTAAAGGCGGATTTGGTAAACATCATGAAGGGCCATAAGCTGCAGTATTTGGGACGTATAATGAGAAATCAAGGCAGATATGAGCTACTTCAATGCATTTTGCAAGGTAGTGTCATCCTGGTGCCTTTAGTAGCGAACTAATACGCACCCTGATGCGCATAGCCCCGCCTTTTACACATTTCTTAATTTTCCATTGGCCGGGAGATCCGAGAATGCCATATAAATATTAAAATACTTTTAAATATGCGCATTCTTCGGATCTTGCCATCAGTCGATAGACCACGGCCTTACCTAGAGCACGTCTGCTCTAGGAGGTCGCCGGTCGGGGCTCTGCTCCATTTTTGCCAACGCAAACCTTAAGACTCTGTAGGTAGTCTTCTTCCTGCTTCAAAAAGTTGTTTTATTCTCAACGATGATCCTACTAATAGCTCATATAAGAAAATTCACACCAAGTCTTTATCAAGACTTGGTAAAATACCATACATCCAGAAGTTAATATGGATAAATGCTTAGAGGTATTTCATACATTATACCTGAAGCCCCTAAATAGAGCGTACAGCAAAGTGTTTAACACCATAGACACCCTCTTGCTGCGACGACATGGCGCCCAACTCGCTTTTCGACTACGCCCACCGATGAGAAGCCGTGGTACACACAAGCCTATGAATCCATGCTAGATCCAAGAGGACAGAGGGGAGAGTCACCGGATGTTACGACGTCAAAATCCTAACATTCCGCCATCCAGGTCCTAGACACAGACCTGACGCCTTCTGTGTACCAGACGCCTGAAGCGAGCCAGTTTTCTTCGAAGCCTGAAGTCCTGGAAGATATGGAAGTCCCGGAGTAGCTACAGTCACTGCCTGCCCTACCAGTATGTAGTCCGCGTCACCACGGAGGCCTCGGGGAAACTTGCTTACGAAACACCGTGGATAAGCAGAAGGGAACCGGAGAGCTGAGAAGAGAACGAACCCGCCGAAGGAGCCTGGTGCATCGAAGGAGGATGGAACCTGCCTAGGATGGAGATGCTGTCACCACCACCTTCCCTCAGAATCAAGGTAACAGTGTTGCTTTAATAGTGCTTGTGTTTGCGAACATTTGTAATTTCAAAACCTTTTATAACTTTTTTACATTTTCACCTTACAAATTGTTTATTGATTGAACTTTTTATCTTTGCAAATTGCTTACTAATCGTAACTTGTATCTTTGCAAATGGTTATTAATAACTTTCCATATTTGCAAATTGTTTATTAATTGTCCTTTTATCTTTGAAAGATAGTTTATTAATTATTACTGTTTATCAACTATAATTTTCTATAATTGCAAATCGTTACTAATTATTACTGTTCAAAGTGTTTGTTAACTCGAATTTTTATATTTGCAAAAGGGTTATTAATTGTACCTTTTATCGTCTACAAACTATGACTTTATCTTTAAAAATTGGGTATTAATTGTAACGTTCTATCTTTGAAAATTGTTAATGAAGTGTATTTTATCTATGTAAACTTTTTCATGTGTTTAATTGTAACGTTGATTTTGAAAACTGTTTATTGTATTCTATGTAAACTTTTTCAATTTTCTTTCAATAAAATTTACCTACCTACTTTAACCTACTTTAACTTTAAATGCCATATAAATATAAAATAATTTTAAATATGAGCATTCTTCGGATCTTGGCATCAGTCGATAGACCACGGCCTTACCTAGAGCACGTCTGCTCTAGGAGGTCGCCGGTCGGGGCTCTGCTCCATTTTTGCCAACGCAAACCTTAAGACTCTGTAGGTAGTCTTCTTCCTGCTCCAAAAAGTTGTTTTATTCTCAACGATGATCCTACTAATAGCTCATATAAGAAAATTCACACCAAGTCTTTATCAATACTTGGTAAAATACCATACATCCAGAAGTTAATATGGATAAATGCTTAGGGGTATTTCATACATTATACCTGAAGCCCCTAAGTAGAGCGTACAGCAAAGTGTTTAACACCATAGACATCCTCTTGCTGCGACGACAGTAGAATTGAAGGAAAAAGGGCCCCAGGACCAAGAAGAATATCCTGGCTTGCTAACCTAAGAGCATGGTATAGAAACACCTAAACACAGCTATTTCGTATAGCAACCAACAAAGTCATCATAGCCAGAATGAAAGTCAACGTTCGGAACGGACAGGCACCCTAAGAAGAAACTTGCCTAAAAATTCTGAGGTTCTTTCCCCAAGATGTTCTTCTTCTTCCTGGACCCCGTTTTCCAAATATTTTTCCTTGCAGGATAGCTTGAACGAGAGCATATCTGGATTCATTTCGCATAATATGTCCGAAGAACTGTAACTTTCGCGATTTAATGGTGGTCAGTACCTCTCGGGTCTTATTCATTCTTCTGAGGATCTCCTTATTTGTGACTCAGTCAGTCCGCGGGATCTTAAGCATTCTCCGATATAGCCACATCTCAAATATTTTCAGTTTTCTGTACATATCTTCGTTCAAGGTCCACGATTCAACACCATAGAAAAGGACAGAGAAGACGTAGCATCGCAGCATTCTTACTTTTGTATCAAGAGAGAGGTTGTGACTCTTGAAAAAGGCCCCCATCCGATTGAAGGTGAATCTAGCTTTTCCGATGCGTGTTCTAATCTCCTGGTTATTGGTTTATTCTTCATTTATTATGGTGCCGAGGTAGTTGTAGTACGTCAATCTTTCTACAGGGGATTGGTTGACCAATCTGAAAATATGCCCGGTATAATTTATAGCATTAGGCAGTTTTAATATTTCTGCAATTTTTGTAGGAATTTTGGCGCTAGAATTTTTTCCAACCAGTTGTTTGATACATTTTCCTTCTCTATAGCCGACAAATAAACGTGACTTATCCATTTTAGGACGTAACGATATATATTTCCTAATATAAATATAATTAGGGCTATTCCCTTTTTAGTATTTGGTATATTTTACTATTAACATTTAACCTTTATCTTTAACAGCTGTAGTGACCATTTTAACGAGCTCGTTAAACCCGCATGCTCCTGAAGTTTCGAAAATGAGGAGAACACACAAAATAAAGAAGAAAGAATTAAAAAATATTTGGCGACGCTGGGATTCAAACTGTCACCTACAACGCAATATTTAAAAATGAGTGGCGCATCAGCTCGTTGAGCTACCATGACTTATATGTCAACTTTGCGGAATTGTCAGTAAAGTCTATTTCTTATGCAATATTTGCTGTTATTTTTTAAATATAATTATTTAATTCTTGGAAATATCATCGATGGCTTCTATAAAAATTTATTTACTTCCCCTCTAGATAAGGTTTTTGTCTTATAAGCTTTATGTCCCTTGTCTTTTCAAGAAAGCAATTAATTTTGAGTATTTAATCTTCAAATTTTCTTTTATTTCAAGTATGGTTCGTACCATCAAATATTTAGAACACAATGTAGAGACTTTAAATGTATTTGCTAATATCGAAAAATACCTTAAAATAACATTTTCTGAGTAAGTACGAATATGCTTTTCTTCGACCCATTGCTGAAAATGTAAATATTGTTTTTTGTACTTTTCTTTAGCCTTTTGACTCAATAAAGATTGTACTGTTACATTAACTTGGTCCAAAATATCCGGTGGTTGTATTATTGCCATGACCTATTGCGACTTATTGTCATGCTATAAAATTTAAAATCTTAAATTCGAACAACGGATGAGAGTCAACTTATTAATGTGAAAATAGTTAATTCAAAATAACAATTAACTGCTTCTTATGCTTAGAAATACAGAGTATGCAAAATAATCTGTACACAACCTAATCTGTTTCAAATTCTTTCAGGGTTTGAAAAAGGTACTCATTAGAAAAGTGTCGATTTTCCGCTCCGAATAAAAACGTGTTTTTTGTTGGTTTATACCAAAAATTTAATTACAAGTTTGTACTAAGACTGAAATTAAAGTATTTTCTAGCTACAGAAGAGAAAAATTGTAAGTACAATTTTTATTGGATCCATATAAAACCATTTAAAGGACTTTATTCAAAACTAAACAACAGAAGATCTATTTTTATTTTAAATAAAAACGCCGATAAGCCGGCATAATTACCGTAAGTCAGTAGCGGCTCTAGTGTTAATACGATTAAATGAACAAAATAAAAATTAAAAATGGATAACGATTTAAAAACTGACACAGTAATCACCAAACCATTATTAACATCTTTAGCACCAACCTCTTCTTCAACATTAACCTACTCTAATGCCGTAAGCAACTTGAACTTTTCATCCAAAGACCAAGCAATTGTTTTATCATCAGTTCCGGATATAAAAATACACAAACCCATAACAGCAATAGGAACTTTAGTACAACCAAAAAATATCATCTTCGTGTCGAGAATCTCAAATAACAGAGTAAGCATTTATCTCAGTAATACTACAATCGTAGAAAAATTATTACACAATCACAAATCCGTTTCTATACAAGGAAACGACATAGAAATTAGAATAATAATTACTCCTGCGAGCCGACTAGTGATATCAAATGTCTGCTTCAGTATTTAAATCACTATTATCGAAGAAAAGCTCAAAATATTGGAGCTTATTGTAATGTCTAAAATAACATTTTTAAAAGTTGGCATGCCTGAATCTGAATACAATCATATATTAAGCTTTGGGCGTTAAATATTTGTTGCTCCAACAACTAATAATCATATCCCAAACTCACTTCTAGTATCTCATGACTACTCCCTACAAAATTTATCTGTCCTTAGATGGCCTATGTTGTTCTAAATGTAATACCACTGGACACAAATGTTAAAACTGCACTATCGAACCAATTAATACACAAAATATTAACCAGCCATCTCAATCTATGAACACTAATATGTCGGAAACAGAAAATTATCCAATAAATTAATAAAACATCCCTTAAATCAGAAACCCCAACTGCTCATCAATCCAGTACTCCTCCTACTTCTTTAACCAGACCACTACCAAATACCTCCTTCAACTCACAAGACCTAAACGAATCACTATCCAATAATACCATTATAATATCACATACCTCTATAAAAAGACAAGTATCAACATTTCCTGAAATTATAGAGTCAGAGAATCAAAAAATAATAATTTCTGTTCCAAAGAAATATGCACCTAGAAGAATTAAAAAAGCTTTGAAAATCGAAACCTCAATGAAACCTATAGAAGCCATTTTATCCTTAGCTACTACTCCTTACACACTAAAACTACGCGACTATATTACAAATGCTATAGGTTCAAAGTTTCCTGAAAACGTAGCAAAGAATTATATATAAAAAAAAAAAAAGTCTTTGTATGTGGGTATATTTTATTTTATAAAAACCCTTAAAAGGGCAACATTACAAGCACGAACGTTTTCGGAACAACTGTTCCATCATCAGGTTAAAATACCTAAAATAAGTATAAACCATTTAATTACAGCAAACGTGGTTTAAAATTTTGACTAAGGTTAAAAAACAAAATGGTTATACTTACAGGTTACCATGCCTGAGCCACCAAAATATTTGGGTAAAAACCCTTTAAAATGTAATGTGTTACCAAAGATTGTACATGATGTTAATAATATTATATGATGTTTAATATTTTAATTAAATTTTACTTCAGGTAACATACACCCATGCTTAAGTAAGTTCCAGTGTCCGGAGAGTAAACCTCTTCAAACGGACTTCGGCTGGTAACTGATTGATAAGAAGATACCCATGAACGGTGTCAAAAACAAAATGTCAATGTACCATGAAACAATATTAGTTAAACATAGTATTACTACAGCCAAAAAAGATTAAAAAAAATTAAAAAATTAAAAAAAAGATTAAAAAAAAAAGATTAAAAAAAAGATTAAAAAAAAAAAAAAAAAATTAAAAACTTTGATGATAATACTATGTTTAACTAATATTGTTTCATGGTACATTGACATTTGTTTTTGACACCGTTCATGGGTATCTTCTTATCAATCAGTTACCAGCCGAAGTCCGTTTGAAGAGGTTTACTCTCCGGACACTGGAACTCACTTAAGCATGGGTGTATGTTACCTGAAGTAAAATTTAATTAAAATATTAAACATCATAATAATATTATTAACATCATGTACAATCTTTGGTAACACATTACATTTTAAAGGGTTTTTACCCAAATATTTTGGTGGCTCAGGCATGGTAACCTGTAAGTATAAACCATTTTGTTTTTTAACCTTAGTCAAAATTTTAAACCACGTTTGCTGTAATTAAATGGTTTATACTTATTTTAGGTATTTTAACCTGATGATGGAACAGTTGTTCCGAAAACGTTCGTGCTTTTAATGTTGCCCTTTTAAGGGTTTTATAAAAATAAAATATACCCACATACAAAGACTAAACCTCTTTTTGTTATACGTGGTATACAGCCAGCTGCAGGAATTATTTTCCTTGTGGATTTAATTATATAAATGACCTAGAAGGACTTAGCGCAAATTATACACACAAGCACAAACGACCGACGTATTAAAAACAACATTTCAAGAATCATAAAAAAGATACATGGACCAGACAACTCTTCTATACCGAGGAAGAAAGCGACGGCAAACTCTATCCAAGAACCAAATTCATAGTTCAATTGTATGGCTTTTACAGCCATATCTAAAACTTGTGCAGCAAATAGCTACCGGTGGTATTGGCTATCTTTTGTGAAATCTACGGTCGAGTCCAAAGAAATTCCATTAGATACAAATCTGGAAGCTGTTTGCAGTCTCAATAGTTTATCATTTCAAAATCAACATTTGCAGTGTATATTTACCACATCCGAAAGAATCCGTACTCCTAGAACTACAAAAAGTGATAGAACAAATTCCATCTCCTAAATTAATTTTTGCTGACACAAATTGTCATAACGAATATTAGGGATCTGCGAAAACTGATAAAAATGGCAAAAACTCTATCAGAAATAATTAACAAGCTCAAACTGGTCCTATTAAACACAGGAATAACCCAATTCAACTCAAATAATGGCACGTTTTCAACCATCGATTTATCCCTCAACATTTCAACTTTTAGCACCACTACTTGAGTGGAATACACTTTCACACTTATTTGACACAGCAACCACCAAAAAATTTTGATTACTCATATTAAAGACACAAACATTAATCCAAAACCATATGAAACATGGACTCTGAGATAGCGCGTGAAAAGTACACTAGTTTAATAAGTTTTCGTTCAGTTCAGAAAGACTTCAAAATATTAGTAGATATAAACATCATAATAACAAACTTTAATGATATCATAATAGATTCAGCCAGAAAAACGATTGAAAAACTAAAGCTACCACAAAAACGCCTCTACCCTTGTGAAATATCGAAATATAAACTTATTTGAAACAAACAAAACACTCCTTTAATATAGTGAAAAAACACAATTTCAAAACTAACAGCTAGATTTAGAGCCTTAAGAACCAGATTTAAGATTTCTAATCAAAAAATCTAAGAAAGAAAACTGGGCCAATTATGTCTCATCAATAAATTCATCTACACCAATAAGTGATATTTGGCAGAAAATAAGAAAATAAAACGCTCAACCAAAATTAATCATATCGACACCATCGCTACAGATAACTTAATTACTTCAGATAAATTAAAAATCGTGGAAATCTTAGCTGATCACTATCAATTATATTCGAGAATAATCAATATAACTCTACATTCTTAAAACACAAAGAAAAAATCGAATTGTCACAAATCAAAATAGAAGACATTTTATGCCCTCTCAATATACCGTTTACACTAGACGAGTTAAACGAAAGCCTAGGCAATGCTAAAAAAACTTCTTCAGGACCTGATGATATTCCAATAACATTTATTGAGAAACTATCTGAAACAGTAATGAAAATTTTAGTTGACATCTTTAAAAATATTTACACAAATAAAACGTTTCCGTCAATATGGCGTCAAGCAATTATATTTGCTTTTTTAAAAATGAAGCCAAAAAACTTACCATCCTCCTATCGTCCAATATCTCTCACCAGTAACATTTGCAAAGCAATAAAGAGAATATTGAGTAAAAGAATGAAACGGCACTTGAAAAAGAAAAAACTTTTTACTCCAATAAAAAGCGGATACCGTTCAGACAGATCGACAGCTGATAACATTGTTGCACTAGATTTCGAAATGCATAAAGCATTTACAAATCAACAAAAAGTAATCGGCAAAATTTATCGACATCAAAATAGCTTTCGACACAACATGGACGCATTATATCCTCAAAATTATGAAAAACACTGGAAAATAAATGGTAACTTTCTCGCTTTTACCAAAAACTTTCTTCAAAATAGGCCCATATAAGTAAAAACGAATGGATTCATGTCAACATCGAAATCACTCCATAATGGAATTCCTCAAGGATCGGCCTTAAGTCCATTATTATTCTTAATCGCAATAAATAATATAATAAACCACGAGCTTCCTGTAAAAGATAAAGATAATAGAATTTGCTACACAATTTTACAGAGAACATTAAACAGCTTAGAAATGTGTTCTTTAGAGACTGGTTTAACTTTTTTAATTGAGAAGACTAAAATAATAATGTTTGACAAAAGAAGAGCGGAATACAACTAAAACTTGAGTCTAAATGGTCATTCTCTGAAACAAATCCGCGAAATAAAATTTTTGGGTGTAATATTTGACTCAAAACTCACATGGACTTCACATATCGATAATTTGATCAAATCCTGTGAACAAAGAATAAACTTACTAAGAGTTTTATACAATCATAGATGGATTTCAGGTACTAAAATTCTTCTAAATTTATATGACATTAATAAAAAGCAAACTCGACTATGGATGCATCTGTTATGAAACAGCAAATAAAAATCAACTAACAAAACGGGATGTTATTCAAACCACATCTCTACGACTAATCTTTGGAGCATTTAGAACTACTCCAATACGAAGCCTTCAAGTGCTAGCAGCACTCCGTTTAGTAAATCTTTTAAAATAAAAATACATAATTTTTACTACACATAACCTTACTTTTAACAAAATTAAAAATAATATTAGAACACACTAATTTAATACCCAAATTATGGTTCTCCTCTTCTAACGCCATTAAAACTAATTTTTCACATCTACTTTTGCCACTTAACATCATTTTATGACTAAAACACCGTAAACTTTAGACTCTGAGATAGCGCG